>NC_142001.1:16638181-16815181 GCF_049901715.1 Pseudonaja textilis
AGAACAATATAAATTTGTACATTCAGGTGCACATTTAAAAACAGAATTACAGAGTAGTCCACGCTGGCCAGGAGCAAGCCGCATACTTCCCGCTGGTTTTTCACTTGTACGTCTTCATATGCCAAAGGCCGTCATTTAAATAGTGAATATTTTCAATGCCGATCCCTTTGTTGACTTTCTCTCTGGGGGAGGAGAGGTGGAAAAGGAAAGTTTAGTCTTCCCAGCTCTGGGTGAAGTGCAAATGAGCAGACGCTACCCCCTAACACCCTGATGGCGAACCTATGGCACACATGCCATAGGTGGCATGGAGAGCCATTTGTGTGGGCCTTAGCCAAATTTACCTGCACTGTGCACGTGCGCACCTCCCGGCTGATTTTCGGACTATTTGAGGCAGTTTTCGCCCTCCTGGAGGCTCGAAAGAAGCCTCAGGAGGCCAAAAAACAGGCCTTCCGGAAATACCCAAAGTGCCAAACAGGCCCGTTTTCAGCCTCCCTTGAGCCTCCAGGCAGGTTAAAACTGCCTCCAGAGGCCAAAAAACGGGCCTTCTGGAAATACACGAAGTATTGAAATGGGCCTGTTTTTCGGCCTCCCGAGGCTGCAGAGACTTCCCTCGAGCCTCTGGGAGGGCGAAAATGGCCTCAAACAGGCCAAAAATCAGCTGGGAGGTGCATGCATGCATGCAGAGCTGGTAAGGAGGCGTGGTGAGGGTGTTGTGCGTGCATGCGCAGGTGGGGATGGGGTGGGGCGCCTTGCATTGTGGGTGCCAGCACAAGCACGCTTTCAGCACACCACAACAAAAAAGGTTCGCCATCACGGCCCTAACAGCTAGTCCTGGACTTAAAAGTTTCGTTTTGTGGACGTTCGAAGTCACAAGAGCCCTGGGAAAAAAGTGACGTGATTTGCATTTGGATGCTGGACAACTGACTCATATTTATGATGGTCGCAGTGTTTCGGGGGTTGTCACATGATCCCCTTTTGTAACCTTCGGACAAACAAAATCAAAGGAGAAATCCGATTCGGCTTAACGATCGTGTTACTAACGACCGCTGTGATTCACTTAACGAACATGGCAAGAACAGTTTGGACAATGGGGCAAAAGAGACTTAAGAATCGTCTCACCTTCCTCACTTAACAATGTAAATTTGGGGGCTCGATTGTCGCCCTAAGCCGAGGACTATCTGTATTTATAACCAAGCAGCTGAAAGCTGAATGGAGAAGCCTTTTTGCCTTTTTTTTTCTTCAGTACATTAACTCTTGAAGTTAGAAAAATCCTGGGCTTGTTTTCGGCCTTTTTAAAACTATATGCAAATACTGAAAGAGAGGAAGAGGGAAGGTTTAATAATGGCCTCCAGTCACATCTTATCTCTTGCACTTTCAAAAGCTCACAAAGGCAGGAGAAAGGATCAAAAGGCTTCAAGTCTTCACATTCCTCTCACCAAATTTAGAAAATGACTGGGTGGATGGTCCCAAAGGCGCTTTTTTTCCATGATGCAACTGGACTTTCTGGTTTTTTTTTCTTTGAAGAGGTTTCGCTTCTCATCCAAGGAGCTTCTTCGGCTCTGAGAACAGAAGCAGCTTCTGAGAGAAGCTGAACCTCTTCAAAGAAAAACCAGAAAGTCCAGTTGCCTCTTGGGGGAACAAAAAATGACCCAGAATCTCGACAGACCAATTGGGAGAATAAAATGAGTTGAAAGAAAACGGCTGTTTCCTTACGTTCTTAAGAAGAAAGTTGGAATCAAAATACATTTGGTAAGGCAATTCCTTATAGCAAATAAACATTTTTTGACTGCTGGCCAACTTCGACAGATAAACCCTTGTTACTTATTTGAACTGTTTAGAAAACACGCCATCTACAAAAATTGGAAGGCAGTTTAGACGTCTTGCAGTGTGTAACCACTAGTTGGATCTAGGAGAGCCAAGTTAAAGAACGGTACGGTTTTCCTTTTGAAACATAAGACTCACATATCGTCTGCCGCCATCTTCATGACCCCAATGCATAGTGCGTGTTGCTTTCCTTCCGCCATTATTGCCTGTTAAAAGTCTGCTAAGGAAAATAACCTTTTTTGTAGTCATTTAAAATCATACCAGGAGTAAGTAAAACTACTGAAGAAGCAGTCTGTCATGTCCTTGTCGGAATCTGATTTGGAGGAGGAGGCCGAGCAGCTGACAGGGAGTGAGAGCGTGGCTCCGTTGGCTGTGGGAGAAACTGGGGAAGGGCAAAGTCTGGCTGGGCAGAGCAGGGGAGAGGTAGAACAAGGGAGAGGGAGTTGACTCGGCCTTCCATCCTTCCAAGGTCATTAACTGAGGACCCCAGATTGTTGGCAGCAATAGGCTGACTCTGTAAACCGCTTAGAGGGTCAGCAGAATTAGACTGCAATCCTGCCTTCCGACCACGGTGCTACCACGGCTCTCGGTGTTAAGTCTTGGTGGTCCGTGGTCATCGCCCGTGGCCACAAAAGGTATTTTAAGGGGATCTGTGGTGAAGAAAAGGTTGGGAACCCCCGTTCTATCACATTCTGAGAAAGCAATTGGCACCCACAGACAAGGCCTACTCAAGGATACCACAATCGTATCGGCGCCAGCAGGATAAAGTTTGGCTCCGGGAGACGTCAGGCCAGGACACATGATATTGGCTCCACTAAGGACAAATTTAATGGCGCCTTTATCGACTTGTTGATGTGGCAGAATGAAGGGATCTACGGAGGGGAAAAAGGTTAACGGGGGAGATAAAAAAAAACAGTGACGGGGTTGAATAGAGTATCACAACATCACGGTTCATTTAGCTGAGACCAGCGGGCAAATCCTTTGCAGATATATGAGAGGGAGAAGAAAAATGATATCCCCTGCATGCTTTTCTCTCCAATTTTTCTTATATGCCTTCAAACTGCAAATTTACAAAATTTCCTTCTGAATCGTGCTCTGTTTAGGGAAATATTTAATCTACTTTTGAGAGAGAGAGAGAGAGATGGATGAGATAGATAGATAGATAGATAGATAGAATAATAAGGTAGGTAGGTAGATGAGAGATAGATAGATAGATAGATAGATAGATAGATAGATAGATAGATAGATAGATAGATAGATAGAAAGAGAAAGAAAGAAAGAAAGAAAGAAAGAAAGAAAAAGAAAGAAAGAAAGAAAGAAAGAAAGAAAGAAAGAAAGAAAGAAAGAAAGAAAGAATAATTTGGTAGGTAGATGATATAGATAGATATGATAGGTAGGTAGGTAGGTAGATGATAGAAATGATAGAGATGATAGGTAAGTAGATAGAGGCGATTACCATGTTTTCCTGAAAATAAGACCCTGTCATTATTTTTCCACCAAAAAAGGCACCAGGTCTTATTTTCGGGGGATGTCATCCACTGACTAACCTCACTTGCGCACGTCACCTCTGGCCTCCTTTTTGCGGTCAGAGGCTTTCAGGAACTACTACTGCGTCCGGCATGGCTTTCCTGAAGGCTTCTGCAGCCAATAACAAAGCTCTGGATCGATCAGGAACTTTGTTGTCAGCTAAAGAGGCCTTCAGGAAAGCCTTGCCGGCTACAGAAGAAATGGGCCGGCAAGGCAGGCGTCAGGGTGTGCCAGGCCCGGTTACAACTGTTTGAAAGTAAGTAGTAGGGCAGCTTTACCTACCCACCCCCATCCCCACCCTAACTTAATTTTTACCCATGAATTCTGGAGTGGGCGGGATCTTAATTAGGGCTTATTCGAGGTGATGGCTTATATTGGGCACACTTGTAAAAATCAAACTAGGACTTACTTTCAGGGTAGGTTGTATTTTTAGGGAAACAGGATAGAGATAGATGAGATAGATTAAGATAGGTAGGTGCGTAGATGAGATAGGTAGATAGAGATGAGATAGAGATAGATAGCCTGTGTGTGTGCCAAATGCAAGGAATGAGCTGCTTGCAACAGAATAAAAGTCAAATAAAAGCAAACAGGAAGAATAGACCTGCAGCACACAAACAAGTCGTCTCTGGGCGAATCCTGCTAAATCAGAAAGTTTTGTACATACATACACACACATACCATTGCATTTGAGAGGAAGGAAAACTGGGGAAAGGTTAATAAAATACAGAGGAAAGAAAAGGAAAGAGAAAGCATGCCAATTCAGAACGGAATGGACAGAAAATAACAGGGAAAAAGGTCATAAGGAGAAGAGCATAAAGAATCAGGCAATTCGGGTTGGAATAGGGGAAATGTCAGATTGCACAATGGAAAGGAGTAAACTACAGAGAACGAATGAAAATACTGCAGAGAACATGCAAACATATTATGCACGTTCTGTATTACACAAGCTGTCCAGTTCTATTTTTCTACTCAACGCCTGTTAATTTCAGCAAACAAATTTAAAACAAGTATGCTTATGTCTCAAAAGTTGCCAATCTTGATTTCTCTCCAGTCCAATAACCCTTTTTCCGCCAAAATACTTACATTTATGTAGTAACCTCAGTGTGGGATAAAAAGGCCCCTCCCTTTGTCTGAAGAACAGCAGTTCACCATTTACTGTGAGAATTTCTATATGTTCATGACTGAAATGTACAAAATTAACACACGATTATTTTTTTTAAGAAAGTGTTTCTAATAACCATTTAGAAATAATCATGAAAGAGAAAACTTTACATATTTCAAATGGGGCATTGGATAATCTGTAAGCTACCCATAGTCGCCTTATAAAGGAAACGGGCAGAATAAAAAAATTTAATAAATAAAATAAGGAACAAAATAACCCTCCAAGGTTAATGTTTCCATTAAACACGAATATCCTGGTAGCCTCCAATTCAAAAAATATCGTGTAAATATTCCAGCATCTGTTTTTCATTTTGTCCAGTACAGTTTCAATCTAGCAATCTATTTCTCACATCTAAGAAGTAACAATACAGAAAAGCAATTTGAGGAAGCAGAGGAACTTACCATCGTACTATCTTAACAGGATCTTTCTTTGGCATAATTTGATTTAGCCATGGTTCAATACCCGGGAACTGATCTATCAGTTGGTTTTTAATGCCTTTAATAACCGACGTTTTCAACTGGATACAGTTTGATACGTTCTCCTTTTCATCAAATCTGACCAATGAATAAAATAATATTAGAAACAACCTTTGGTCCACTTCTTCATCCACTGCCAAGGTGGTTATGCATATATTTCTTTGTCAACAAAACTGCAGTGACTAATCCAGATCAGGAAGCAACATGGATTTGAAAGCATTAAAAAAAAAAAGCCCCCCAAACATCTGGCAAAGTTCTATTTTTGTCACATTTTACTTCAGGTCATCTGTTCGGGATTCCTTCTCAAAGACTGTATTTATTAATATTAATGTGCATTATTAATGTTTACAATAATATTTGCATCATTTTAAATATTGTAATCTTGTTTTTTAATTGATTGAGTCCCCTCTACACAAGATAGGTAGCGTATCACTTTTACAAATATATAAACATATTAAAATAAGGTATGCTGGATCTCGCCATGATTAGTACCACTATAATCCCCGACATCTCCAAAATTGTCATGTGAGCCCAAACTATCTCAGAAGACAAACTGAAAAGGGGGTATTACAGTGAACTCCCTAAAAGAGTGGAAAATGATCAGAAGTTCTGACAACGGAAGGGATAAAAAGTTTATTTCCTGTATGGATATGGGATTCCCATCCCGCCCCTTCAACCAGCCTGCACCAGCCAGGAGGTCAGGTAATGTAAATATTTAATATATTAATATATCAATATTTGGAATGGCTGTCCCAGCCCTTTATTGTTCTCCAAAGCATCTTGCAAGCAGGACAAGAAGCAACGGGTGGAAGTTTTTTCAAAGAGAGACCCAACCTGGAACTAAGGAAGAATTAATTTCCTTGACAGTGAGAACAATAAATCAGGTGAAAACAGCTCACATCCTGAAGCTGTGGGTGCTCCAACACTGGAGGTTTTTAGAAGACATTGAACCACCATTTGTCCTGGATGGTATAAGGACTCCTGCCTTGGGCAAGGGGGGTGGACTAGATGACCTCCAAGGTCTCTTCCAGCCCTACGATCCTACTTCTAATTCTGATTGCGCTGATATTGTATCTCAGTACGGATCTGGCCGTTAGGGTGACATTTAGTGGGGCTGGTGCCTTGGAGCCTGGGGGCTGGACTAGAGGACCTCCAAGGTCCCTTCCAGCCCTGTTGATCCTATTTCCGATTGCATGATTGAATATGAATCTGAGAGATAGGGAGAAATTTAGTGGGGTTGATGGGTGTGCCTTGGAGGGGAGGGAGGGAGGCTCGACTAGAAGACCTCCAAGGTCCCTGCCAGCCCATTCTGACCGCACTGATACCGTATTCTCAGTATGTATCCGAGACTTGGGAATGACATTGAGTGGTAGTGGAGGGAGGTGGGTGGGTGGACTGTTCTGGGGCAGGGGGGCTGGACTAGACGACCTCCAAGGATCCTTCCCGCCCCGAGATTTACGTCGGTTCTCACAATCAGGCAGAGATTTTCTGCTGGATTTGGCATCTCTGGACCCCCCCCCGCCCCCCCCCTCCCCTCATCCCCCAGGAGATCCTTATTAGCAACAAGTCATCGCCACCACTAAAGCCTACCCGTCTCCTCCCGGGCCTGGATGATGGGAGTTGTAGTCCCTCCTCCCCTTTCCCCCCCCCAAGCCTGAGTCCACCCCCCTCCCCCATCCGGGGGCCCTCTCCCGCGCCCACTCACTTCTTGAACATCCTGGGGCGACGGGGCGCCGCTCCCCGCGAAGCCGGGCGGAGCGAGAGGGGGGCTGGGGCGGGTGGGGGCGGGGGGTCCTCCCGCGTCGTCCCTCCTCGCGCGCTTCCACGCAAGGCCTCTCCGGCCCTTCCTTCTCGTCTGCCCGCCTCGCCGGAAAGGAAACGGCGCGGATTGGGGAAACGCGGGGGGGAAGGGAGGACGGCGGGACGCGCTTTACGGCAGCCCGGTCGCAAAAACCGCTGGCGCCGAGCGAAAGGGAAAAGGGCAGCGCCCCAGTTCTCCCGAAAGACGCACGAGAGGCTCCCGCGGGTGGTGGTGGAGGGACTCGAAACTACCGCTCCCGGCAGGCTGAGCGCGCGAGACGGGGGACGGAGCAGGCGCGTTGAGCCCGAGCGGCCGTTACTATGGAGACGCATCCGAGTCGGGCCTAAGGAGGCCTTGGTTCTACTTTTTAAAGGGGCCGCTGCGGGAGAAATAGACAGACAGACAGACATAGAGATTTATAAATACAGGTATAAACATATGTTTATATTTATATTTAATATTTATATAGATGGATGGATGGGCGGGTGGGTAGATGGATAGGTAGATAGGTATAGAGATAGAGATAGATACTTATAGTTAGATATGTAGGTAGGTAGGTAATGTAGGGAAGGAAGGAGGGAGAGAGAGAGAGAGAGAGAGAGAGAGAGAGACTTTAAATATCTCCGACATGCCTTCATGATCAGGTCCCATTATTCCTTTTAAAAGGGGCGTAAAATGTAAAGTGCATCCAATGGAATCTAAGCCCAACTGCAGCTTTTATCACTGGTGTTCCTCGACCTTGGCATCTCCTTGAAATTTATTTATGTATTCTTTCAGTGATCTTAGCAGCTGCAAGATTTGTGGACTTCAAGTCTCAGAATTCCCACCCCCCAGTGTGTTTATTTGGGGAACTTTGATTAAACCGTGGCTTAATGCACTGCGATTTAGTTGATATGGATGGCACTGAGTAGCAATAGTTCCTATATACCACTTCATGGTGCTTTTACAACCCTCTCTAAGCGGTTTAGAGTCAGCCACTTGCCCCCAACAATCTGGGTCCTCATTTTACCAACCTCGGAAAGATGGAAGGTTAAGAGGCAACCTCAAGCCTGGTGAAATTCTAGTTGCTATTTGCCACAATAGATGCTGTTTTAGGATCTCTTTTCTGAGCACATAGTCTCTTGAGACTGAAGAATGCCAATTCGAAATGTAATATAATTCCTTTTTAAACTGGGGAAATGTGTTAAGTGGTAGCAAAAACCTAGTCTGAAGTGAAGATTATCACTGTTACATGAGATCATTGTTTTTATTTCCATCTTAAGAAAAAGGTATTGCTAATGATACTTAAGTCAGTATTTATGAATAAAAAACATTTGAAGTTGAATCTGCAGTTTTTATTTTTAAAGTAAAGCTTTGGATACACGATTCCCAAAAAGTTCAAAACCAACACGGATGAAAATATACTAACTACCGGTAGTATATTTAAGAAAATAAAATTAGAAATAAATAAGGACTGAAATCAAAACAATCTTTTAATATATAACAAACATTAAATACACTGAGATTACATGACAAAGAAATTCATTCCAAGCTATTGGACCAGGGGTTAATATAATTAGTAGACATGACAGGCTCCAAGAGAAAATGTAGTTTTTATTGACATTACATATAAACTCTTCCAAGCCACTTTCTCACAAAAAATCAGAATAATATAAATGATTAACAAAACTTCAGTATACAGAATAAGTTGAAAAAAGCGAGCATTTTTTAAACTTATATCCCCATTTCTGTTCTAGTGAACATACAGAACACCAAGAAAAAGCCAGGTTAAATATTCACCTTATTAAAAAGATTAAAGGACAAAAAGTATCCTACAAGATCTTGAAACTGATGCTTGTAAGTGAAAACTGAAACCAGATTTTTTTTTACCTAAAACCAGATCAAGTAGTAGTCAAAAAGGCTACCCTTCAAGTACCCTAAAAAATTAGGTCATTCATATTAAACTGCCCTAAAAAAAAAAAAAATCAGGAAGTATCCACAGGTGCATTTTAGATGTGAATTTTAAACAAATCAGAATTATTCTCCTCCATCCCAGTTAATTCCTGGCATCAAGAAACCCACCTTTATTATTATTATTATCTCTTTTATTCATTAAACATGAAACTCAGAACTGAACATTTAAAAATGTATCGCAAATATAATTGACTAGCGCTGATGGTTGATATGGGTTGCTGTCAGCAACCTAGGTATCAACTAAGTATCTTATTAAAATGTACAATGTTCTGAGTAGCAAAGCTTTTTGCAGTTCCCCTGGTGTTATAGCAAGCAACAGCAATTTTTTGATGTATTTTGCAAAATTCTTGGACATGGTACCAAGTGCCCTGATGATGATGGGTATAACTGTTACATGCTTCATCCATGATCCATTATATTATTATTGACACAAAAAACAAGAGTGTACACAGCAAACGAGGTAACTATGCTGCGTTTCGTATCACAAATCACTAGTCGAACACTTCCCAAGCATTGAGGACTACGTGATGTATCAGCAGGTTATGCGAGCAGATCCCAGTAAGGTGGCCTTCTGCAACTGACAAATGGTGATTTTGTCAGCCCCAATTGTTTACAAGTGCTTGCCTAGGTCTTTAGGCACAGCACCCAGTGTGCCGAGTACCACTGGAACTACCTGCACTGCTTTATGCCAGAGTCTCTGCAGTTCAATTTTCAAGTCTTGATATCTGGTGATTTTCTCAAGTTGTTTCTCATCGTTTCTGCTGTCACCAGGTATGGAAATGTTGACGATCCACACTTTTTTCTTCTCCACAATCATGATATACAGGGTATTGTTCCAAAAATACTATCGTTTACACAAAAAACAACAGTGTACACAGCAAACAAGATAACTATGCTGGATTTTGAAAATCGAACTGCAGAGACTCTGGCATAAACCAGTGCAGGTGGTTCCAATGGTACTGGGCACACTCGGTGCTGTGCCTAGACTTAGGCAAGTACTTGACAACAATTGGCGCTGACAAGATCACCATTGGTCGCTGCAGGCCACCTTACTAGGATGTTTGCATAATCCGCCGATACATCACGCAGTGGGAAGTGTTCGACTAGTGATTTGTGATTTTAAAAAAATTGTTATTATCTTTTATTCATTAAACATGAAACTCAGTCAACTGAACATTTAAAAATGTATCACAAATATTAACTATTATGTTATTATTATTCCTGTTCTTCCAAATGGAGTTTAAGTTTCCAACAGGTAGAAATGGGGAAGCATCTAGTTGCAGCTCAAGGCCCGGCCACCGATTTCACCGCCCGCCCAGGGACGCCCTTGCGAGGCTGACTGATTACCACGCACCCACCCCTTCCTCCTCGCTTCCGAAAGGCAGAGCCAGGGCCAAGGCAGTCCGGCGTTCCCTGGAAGAGAAAGGCGAGCGCGACCCCAACGGGCCAAACCCACGAGAGCCTGGAGGCGGGGACCAAAGCCTTCCCCTCCCCGTTTCCTCAGTCCCTTCCCGGCTGGGAAAGAAAAGGACGGCGGACCCGCCTCTCTCCATCTTCGCCGGGCAGGAAGGGAAGGAAGGGGTAGTTGCTCTCCCACTCCGCTTCCGCTCTTCGTCACGTGGGAGGCACCCCCAGCTACGGAAACCAACGAGGCTCAATCCCGAAGGGGTTAGATTTCGCCCCCCTCCCTCCCGGCATCTGGATTACGCCGAGGGAAAGGAAGGCGAGGAAGCGCCGCTACGGGTGCCGGCGAGGCCTCGGGGGGGTCTCTGCCAGGCGAGGAGAGAACGCGGATGCCCCCGCCTCCTTTCGGCGTCCGAGAGCGGCCGTCGAAAAGAGGCGACCCCGTCGGCCCCGCGAGCGCGGCTCGGCGCGCCATGGCCGGCCGCTCGAGGAACCCGCCGCTTCAGCAGCCGCCCGGCGATACAATCACTTCCGGTAGGGCAGAGGGCAGAGGGGAAGTGGGTGCCAGGGAGCGGGGTGAGGCGGAGGGGGGGGGGAGGGAAAGGAAACCCCGGGCGGACCTGAGGGGGTGTCGCGGGGACGGCGGGAAAAGGGGGCGGAAAACCGGTTCCGCGCGTCTCCCCGCCGGCTTCCACCCCTCCCGAGCGCGGCGGCGGCGTCTTTCAACCCCTGCCTGCCGCCAGTGGCGGCGGCGGCGGCGGCGCTACTTCCGGACGGCTCGCCTCCCGGCATGCCGCGCGGCCGGAAGTGCCGCCATCTTTAGGCCCCTTGCTTTGCTTCTTTTTTTTTTCTTCTCTTCCTTCCTTCCTTCCTTCCCTCCCCTTTTCCCTTCTTCCTAGCATTGACAATAACAAGCGGAGCTACTCGCCCGCCGGCCGCCCTCCTTCCCCCTCTTGCGGGCCGCGAAAGAGGCGGGGAAGGGGGAAGCGAAGCCCCGAACCCCCGAAAGCGAGAGCCAAGAGGGGCGGCCTCAGGGCGGGAGAGCGAGAGAGAGACAGGACCCCCCTCTCTCCGCCTCCTCTGCCCGTCTGAGGAAAAAGGGGCAGAGTTAGCGGGGTAGGGAAAAGGAAGGGACCAGGCCCGTCGACAGAAGCCAGAGCCAGAGGGGAATCTTCCTCCCCGCACCCCTCCCGAAAGGCGAAGGGGAAAGAGAGAAGCGGGGGCTTCTTTCCTCCCAGAAGAGAGGAGGAAAAATAAAAGGGGGGGTCGAGGAAGAAGAAAGAGGAGGCCTCGCCCGTCGTCGTCGTCCCTTTGGGCTTCGTCTCCCCACCCCACCCCACTCCAGGCGACCTTCGGTGACACCATCTCAAGCTCCCGCCCCCCTCTGCGTGCCTGTCACACCAGGAGGATTTGATGCCCTTCAGCCTGCTCACCTCTGTGGTGTTCATGTTTCCCACAGGTTTCTCTTCCCCCAACCCCCCAGCAGCAGCAGCGGCAGCTCAGGAGGTCAGACCTGCCACGGATGGTAGCAGCAGCTCTTCCTCCTCCTCTTCCTCCTCCTCTTCCACCACCAAGAAGAGAAAGTTGAACAGCAGCAGCAACAGCGGTGAGAGAGAAGACATCGTCGACTCCATCTCCTCCTCCTGTTCGTCCCTCCTGTCTCGAAACAGCGGTCCTTCCTTGCCCGGTCTCCTTATCACCGCCTCCACGGCCTCCTGTTCTTCCTCCTCCTCCTCTTCCTCAGGGCTTGCTTCTTCCAACCACCACCTGCAGAAGAAGCTGCGTTTCGAGGACTCCTTGGATTTTATTGGACTGGATGTGAAGATGGCCGAAGAGTCGTCCTCTTCCTCGTCCGCCTCGTCGCCGGCTGCGTCTTCGCAGCACCAGCAGCACCAGCAGCTCAAAAACAAAAGCCTCTTAATCTCCTCAGTAGCAGTGGGACACCACGCCAACGGCCTGACCAAAGCTGCCTCCTCCACTGTCTCCAGTTTTGCAAACAGCAAACCTGGGTCAGCCAAGAAGTTAGTGATCAAGAACTTTAAAGGTAACCGGCTGCTGTCGCACGTAATCTCTTTAACGTCTAATATCTGAAGGGGAAACCGCAGCGTAAGGCACATATTTCACCGTAGCTCTTGCCACAGGATTTATTCCTCTACTATACAGCTGTATTGTTCCTGAAGGTAGCTGGTTTTCTGCCTACATGCAAAACCAACTAGCTTTTTATAAGAAAGGAAGACATCTTCAGATATTATACTTAATCATTGTTTGAGGAAATGTTATTGTAGCCCTTTTGTTGAACCCCCATGACTTCTGTTGAGTCCCTGCGATCCACTGAGGAAGGAACTAGTCTCCCTTTATTTGAACACCCTGGATAGGAATTCTATGTCTTTTTTTTTGTCCTGCATTTGGAGAATATGGCAAAATCTTTTTAAAGGAGATAGATGGATATATGTATTTTAAATATAAATAGATATTAATGGCAACTTGAAGAAACTGCTTACTTAGGTGCACACTTCCCAAATATTTCTTACAAGGCAAATGGAAATTGTCCCTGCATGCTTTGTCAAATTCATATACATGAATCTGTGCAGTAGAGTTTTAGTTTGTATTAGAGCAGAATGGTACAAAACAATATGCTGCTTAACTATGTTTTCCCTTTCTACAATCAGTTTGCTTGTTTACAGTCAGTTTGGGTTTCTTACAGTAGTCAATCAGACAGATGTTCAAACTGCATTTGGCATTTTTATCTACCTATCACGCCCTTCCTAAGGATCTGGGATAACCAGATGTGATTTAATAATATGAAAGGTATCCTCATAGGATGTAAGCTGTGTTCTGAATAAAGCTGCCTTTTGCAATTGACTGGTGGTGATTTTGTCAATGCTGATGTTCAAGTGGTGCTCCAGTTGTTTTGGGATTACACCCAAGGTGCCTATTACTTTTGATACTACCTCCCCCCCCCCCTTTTTGTCACAGTCTTCTGTTTCCATTTGCAGCTCTTTTTTTTTTTGTCTTCTGTATTATTATGTACTTTTGAGTCACATTTTGATTCTTGGTAACTGGACCAGTTTCAATTTCGTCAATTTTCTTGATAAGTTTTTTCAGAATTGATTTGCCATTGCTTACTTCCTAGGGATGAGAAGAGAGTGACTGGCCCAGGGTCATCCAGCTGGCTTTGTGCCTAAGCAGTCATCCAAACCAGTGGAGGAAAAAAAAGCAAGGGATTCTTTAAATGGCCTTCTGCAACAACTTGCCCCAACTGATCTGAAAAATCTTCTAGAATTGATTGGGAGTGCAGAGGATTTGATGTTCATTTTAAGTCAAGTTGAAACTAGATTATCCTGACATAATTTTGAAATAATGGATACAATAACACGTGGATATTCTGGTCCTCTAAGGTTGAGACAAACAAGCACCTTTAGATTCTTTGGTAATTTCCTATGGCTGTGAAGTTGAAGAGAAAAGAGTTAGGGTACTTCTGTGCATAATGTAGGAGAAAATTATTTGTAAGATATTTAAACATGCTTTTCTTAATCAGAAGATACTACAATTGTACATTATGTGTAATAAACTGACATTTTAAATGTTGCTCATACATTGTATGCTTATCAAGGTTTTTGGTTCTAAGAAGAATGATAGCGGTGTTCTGTAATTCTGTTTCAGGGAATAAATGCATCATATCATTCTGGCTGTCTCTGTTAAATAACATCTTATCTATTAACAAATTACTCAGACATGCCTTAGTTTTGTAATTTTAGCCAAAGAAATAACAGTGAACTTTTTATATGAAAACTTTAAGCTATATAGATCAATTTCTGTCTTTTTAGACAATTTGTACATTTCCTTGTTTTCACTTGATAAGGATAATTTTAGCATATAATTCATTTCATACTATAGATCAATATTATGCCGTTTGCTTGTTTCTTTTTTGGTTTATGTAATCTAAAATTATACATCATGTACTGCCTGTCATTGAAAGCCAAGATAATCAGCTGTCCCTAGTTGATTTTCTCTTATTTTAAGCTGGTACAAAATAACAAGAAAAAGTTGTGGTTTTAAAGCTGAACACATTAGGTACATAAGGGATTCCGAAATGGATCTGAGAGATTGTGACAATGCATAAGGAAGAAATATCCAAATAGATAGCATTCCTCTTCAGTTTGCATTAAAAAATTGAATCAAAATCAGTATTCTGTGCTAATATACTGATGTATCCTAAGAAACCTTACTGACTTGTTCAGGGCCAAATCTCCAAAATTACAGAGCAAAAATTGGTATTCCTTTTTGTCTCTAGATATAAAAAATATTTCTTTCTGGTTTATGAGGTTGTCCCCCCCCTCCAAAAAAAAATTATTGAAGTTACTGTTGGGAAGCGCAAGCACTATACCAAATCAGTTTTCTGTGATGTTAAATGACAGTAACATTTGCTGTAAAGAACTGTGTCTTCTTCCAGACAAACCTAAACTGCCTGAAAATTATACGGATGAAACCTGGCAAAAACTGAAAGAAGCTGTAGAAGCGATTCAGAACAGTACTTCAATTAAGTACAACTTAGAAGAACTTTACCAGGTAAGCCTTTGTGGATGTACTTTCAATCCACTGGTAAACTTTGCAACAGTTCCAAGGATTTTCTCCACTTTCTAGGATGTGGTTGAGATCCCATCTTCACATTCTAGATGAGATGCCGTCTCAGTTAGACAGATGGCAAAATTAACAAGAACATCTTCACGATGAGCTGATCTTCAGGCTTTCTCACTGTAGAAACTGTACAATATCAATTTGTTTTTTGTGAAGTGTCTCTTTTGATTGTCTGCACGCCAGCCACATTCTTGGGATGCAGTGCTAGCCTGGGCCACAATTTGCTCTGCTAGATACAGGACAGAATTCTCTTATTTGGGGGTGATTGAAGCCCCCCTCTGGGTAATGCCAGTTTGCTTTAGTTATTTTCCAGTTTGTGCCATTTTTTTCTTTGTTTTTATCATGGCATTCTTTTGCTCTGTGTATTTTTATCTGTGAAGCACCCAGACTTCTAGGGAATTGGGTGTCTTGAAATTTTAATAAATAAAATCCACCAGTAAAAGTTCCGTTATCAACTAGTTTCAAACAAATCAAACACCTGCATTCCTTTCATTGAAAAAAGGCAAAGAAAGTAAGTACACAACAGACTCTCCAAATTGATTTTTTCCTAAGAAAATTAAGCCTTTTTGACTATTTGAAAATCAGAGAACAAGGTTAAAATATTTCAAGCTCTGCCCTCAGTACACATCTGGTATCTTATTAGCTTTGTTAAGTACAAGAACCAAAAACAAATCAGTTTTGTTATAAAAAGTGCTGGCTTATTATAAAGATATTTTTAGTTACTGTGTAGTTAAAAATATTAAAACATTGATGTGTACATTTCCATGTTCCATTTAAATTCCATTTAATGTTCATGGTAATAAATATTTTACTGCCTGAAAAATTATGGCAATCCTCTATTTTAAAAACTTAAACTGTTTAAGTATCAAATTATAGATACATTTCATGGATATTTAACAGGTTCATTCTCTGTTCTTCATGATTTCAGTATCAGTTCTTTTTTCCATGTGTTGATTTTACTGATTGTTGTTGGTTTAAAGTTCTGTACTAGTATAATATTATGGAAAAAATGGTAGGTAATTTTAGTTTAGATCTACTAGTTAAACTGAGAATTAAATACGGCATTTAACTGAAGATTTGATAAATCACTGGTATTCAGTAGGTGTATGGCAAGCCTTATTGGTCTATCCCAAAGAATCTCTGCAGTCGGTTTAACATACCTTAAAAACCCACTAAGACTTTGCTTAAGTCTTCATAATATGATTATGCATGCTTCTATAAATTGACCTCAATCTTGTTCTGTTTATATCTTCCGTGTTAGTTTTATTTTCCAAGGGTATCAGGTGCAGATTTTTGGAGTTAAAAGGTTTGTTTGGTAGGACATTAACAGTGTGTTCCCAACCCACCAGGATCATTGTGTAAGTGGGGTTTTAGATCTGGAAAACTACTGATTACTTCAAATAGATGCATTATTTCCTTAGACCAGAAAACTCTTGATTTTTTTTTTAATATGAAGCACGACTATTTTAAAAAGGATTGCATTGGAGGGTTTTTAAGTTGAATATGTTAGAATTTTTTTAAAAAAGTGATTGACATTTTATAAGAACATTATATGTTATGACCCTTGTGTTCACTGTCGTGTGATCTAAAGGCAGAAAGTACAGCTTGTTAACATTCATCTTGTGAACCTTGTGAGCAATCCCCAGAGCATGTTGAACCAAAATTGGACTAGTTTGTGGGTAATGGATTAAAAAGTGGACTTTGCAGATCTGGGAGGCATTTTTTTCATAGCTGAGTCTTGCCAGTTTACACGCCAGTTTTGAAAGTGCAACCTTTGACAAGCCATATGATGCTTGAACCCTATTAAGGGAAGCATTCAATTATCAAGAAAAGCATCTTAACTATTAAAACAATCTTTTAGTGTTTCTAATTGAGGTGACTTAATGTATTTGAAGGGAGTGAAGTAAACTATATTTGCTCTATCTGTGTTTTGTTCAGGTTCTGTGTGTGTGTGTGAAGGAGAGCGCAAGCGCACCATTGCACACAATCATACATATGAAATTCTGTCAAGGCCTTAGCAGACCCCTCTGATTTAGTATGTATTCAGAGCTATATTTTGGAAGGCAAAGCAGCTGCATTTTCTGTGGACATGATTTGTCTGGGTCTATTTTTAATACCTTGAGTTAAAAATAGTCATATGTTTGCTGGTAACTAAAGACTAAATAAAACCATGCTCTCTAAGACCAGCAGAACTGGTAAATGGATCTACCTCTAGCTATGCTTTTTTTAAGTACCATTATCTAAGTCATGGCAAGATTTAGCGCGCTCTCTCTCTCTCTCTCTCTCTCTCTCTCTCTCACACACACACACACACACACACACACACACACACATCAAAGAATTGAGACACACCTGTTGTGAGAACCCAATACGTTTCTTGACACATTGCTTCCTCTGCTGGCAAAATAAAGAAATGTAAAATTAACATCTTTGCAGCCATTCCTGCTATGGGGGTTATCCATAAAGTGGTACGTTGGTCTGAAATAGCCTTGTTATGAGTCTAGCATAGTGATCCTTCTTTCTTTCCGTTTCTTTGCTCTTGAAGTTAGCGCTCTGTGGCTTCAGAGAGTAGAACAATCATTTCATGGATGGTCTCTTCTAAATCTTGATATTTGAGTTCTCGTTTTTTTAGGAAGCCTGCGCTTGCTTTTACACCACATGGCATGACAAACAGAAATTGCATTTTCCGTTGCTAATGTGTTAGGCCAAATAAGGAGAAGAGTAGTAGTGGTAATTCTTGTATTTTCTTTCTCTCTTTTTTTTTTTTTAAGGCTGTTGAAAATCTTTGCTCCTACAAAATTTCTGCAAATTTGTACAAGCAATTAAGGCAGATTTGTGAAGACCATATCAAAGCACAGATTCATCAGTTCAGAGAATATCCTTTATAATAATGTCATATAAATGAAAAGCATGCCAGGGCCTTGTTAACTGTTTTAGCAATTCTCATTAATTAAGAAATGTGGCACTTGTTTTGGTAGTTACAAAATACCTAAAATATTCCAGCAGAAGAGAAATGTATGTTATCTGCCAACTAATCGGTTTAATCATTAAACTGAATATAAGCACATTCTTACTGGCGCTTGCCATGTGTATGTGGATGCTCACATTTAACCTTTGGGAACAGAATATTAAACTACTAAGTAAACTTCCGCTAAAGCGGTATCAGTGACAATGTTTTCAAAAATATTCTTAACTGCTTCCTCAAGGATTCGTTGGACAGTGTTCTTTTTCTTAAGAAAATAGACAAATGTTGGCAAGACCACTGCAGACAGATGGTAAGTCTCCTTTGTTTTCTAAATGTTTCTAAAAGCTTGGAACTACAGATGTTTATCTTCTGTGGCATTTGAAAACTTTCCCTGGAGGAACTTTGTTTACCTGAGCTTGCACCGAAGGAGTAGATCAGGTTGTCCAACCTTGGCCACTTTAAGAGTTGTGGACTTCCAACGGCCAGAATGACTTGACTAGGGGATTCTAGGAGTTGAAGCCCACAACTCCTTAAAAGTTGCCAAGGTTGGACACCCCTGGATTAAGATGGTGCCTCAGGAAAAGACAATTGGACATTCATGGACAATTTAACTGATCATTCCATATTGTTGACTGTCAAAAAAAAAAAGATTCTAGTAATTTGTATTTAGCAACAATTTGGTTGGGGTCATATTGAGGGGAATTTAAGAATTCAGATTTATCTCCACTGTATCAGTTCTTTCTGTTGAAAGTTAGCCGATAGCAGGAAGCTTCTAGAAGGTTGTTTTTTTTTCTGGGGACAGGAAATAGGAGAATACGTATTGGGAATACCTTTCACCCTCCTGAAATATTTATCTATGGGGCCATTAAAAAAAATCTGTGCCACTGATCATAAAGAATTATAAGAAACAAGATCAGTCTCTAAATTCTTTGTGAAGTGTTTGACACAATGGCAGTCAATAAGCACGGATATCTGAAAGTAATTTCCCTTCGATTAAGTGCCTCTCCCTTCCAAATTAATGTATCTAGACGAAGGCGAATGATTTTACGTTCTTTTCATCCAATAAATATACAGTAGGCCTTAAAATCGGTCAACACGTGACACCATGTTTTTTTTTCTTTCTCTCATTCTTTCTTGCAGATAATGATTAGGAGTATCTTTTTGTTCCTGGATCGAACTTACGTTCTCCAAAATTCAATGCTGCCATCAATTTGGTAAGGGAAGAAAAATAGTAATATTGATTTCCCGCTTCCGAAAGCTTTGTCATTGATTCATCATTTTTCTCACCTTCTGCCCTGATGGAAGGATGGCCCGTCCACAGTGGATAGAGAACCTTGGAACAAAACCAAGAAAATGTGTTCCCTTTCCCTTTGTATATCTCACCCTGCCAAAATCTTCATTAAAATGTGTGGGGTTTTGGGTTGTATTCAAAAGCCAGTTCAAATAAATAGCAAACTCTTTGAAAATGTGTCGTATGAATGAGAGAGAGACATGATGGCTAGAATGTTGCTTGGATCTAACCTGTAATGTCTGAGTTGGGTTACTGGCTTCCCTAAGTTACAAATCTTTATGGTTATAAGATACAGTTTATAAATCAGAACATACTGCCAACCCAACTAATTCTTCATTAGAGGCAGTCCTCAACTTTACGACCACAATTGAGCCAAAAACTTTTGTTACTAAGCGAGATGTTTGCTACGCGATGTTTGCAAAGTGGGTTTTGCCCCATTTTATGACTGTTCTTGCCATAGTGACTAAGTGAATCACTGCTATTGTTAAGTTAGGATCACGGTGGCTAAGTGAACATTCCCCATTGATTTTGCTTGTCAGAAGGTCGCAAATAGGGGATCACATGACCCCAGGACCCTTTACCATCATAAATAGGAATCGGTTGCCAAGCACCGGGATTTTGATCACATGAACGGGGGGATGGTGCAACAGTCGTGAGTGTGAAAAGTCACTTTTTTTCAGGGCTGTTGTAACTTCAAAATGGTCACTAAACAAAAGGCTGTAATTTGAGGACCACATGTAATTGATTAAATCATGACTGGAGATTATCCGTCATCCAGGTCATGGTCCCAAAGGTGCTTTTTTTTCCAAGAGGCAACTGGACTTTCTGGTTTTGTTTTTTTTCCCTTTGAAGACATTTCGCTTCTCATCCCAGAAGCTTCTTCAGCTCTGAGAACAGAAGAAGCTTCTGAGAGAAGCTGAAGAAGCTTCTGGGATGAGAAGCGAAACCTCTTCAAAGAAAAAACAAGAAAGTCCAAGTTGCCTCTTGAAGGAAAAAAAAAAAAAAGCACCTTTGGGATTAAATGCCTTACCAGAACCAACAAACCTAACAACTGATTCTTACATTCTTTCTTTTTCTTTTTTTTTTCTTCCACCCTTTCAGGGATATGGGGCTGGAATTGTTTAGGACTCATATAATTAGTGATCAGAAAGTCCAGAACAAAACCATTGATGGCATTCTTCTCTTGATCGAGAGGGAAAGAAACGGAGAGGCTATTGACAGGAGTCTACTCCGTAGCCTCCTAAGCATGCTTTCAGATTTGCAAGTAAGAGCCGCCTTTCGGGGTAAATCTGCCTAAACATTGAGCGGTTGGAGCATCCTGAAAGTAATTCTCTTATTACTCTTCCCTTCAGATTTATCAGGATTCTTTTGAGCACAGATTCTTGGAAGAAACAAACCGTCTCTATGCTGCAGAAGGACAGCGGCTTATGCAAGAAAGAGAGGTATTTTATTGACAATTCCAAAGCACCAGTTTTTCTAATTCCTCCTTTTTCTGAGCAGATTTCCCTCTTATCCACCCCTCCAAAGAAACCATCCGTTGCCTTGTTACGATTTTCTCCATAACTGATTCAATCTTCCAGGTCCCTGAATATCTTCACCATGTCAATAAACGCTTGGAAGAAGAAGCAGACAGGATTATAACGTACCTGGATCAAAGCACTCAGTAAGTATTCAGCCTCTCTTGATATGCAGGAGTGATTTCTCCTTCAGCCATTGCTTTTTGCTAGCATGAAATTATGAGCTTTTTTTTTTTTTTTTGGTCTTTTACATGTCTTTCCTCTCTTTGAAGTTCCAGGAGGCAAAACCCTATTTATTTTTGCTTCTCTTCCCCGCCCTAAAGCACCCTGTAATATCAGTAGTCTTGATAATCGGGGGGCTCCTTTGCAGATGTTCTATGTGGAAAAATTGTGTGTGAAACTGACCTCTCGTCGTCAATTTAGTGTATGTTCGGTTGCAGAGTCCAAAGAAAGTGAATAACGGCATATCCATTCAGTGGGTTTTCATGTCAGATCATTTTCTGCCTACCTAAAGAAGGCAGGAAAGATGAAAGGAAATGCAAAATAGCTTTTACCCAGTGCTGGGATTCAGATATTTTTTTTTTTACTACCGGTCTGTGGGCGTGGCTTGGTGGGCATGACAGGGGAAGGTTACTGCAAAATCCCCATTCCCTCCCCACCCCACTAACCTGCTTTCCAGCTCTGTTCTCCTGTGCAGGGCAACCAAAGAAGACTCAGCCGATCAGCTGGGACTTAATGGGAGGCAGAGAAGAGATGGGGGTGGGGCCAGTCAGAGGTGGGATTTGCCTGTCCGCTGAATTACTCAAAATTTTCTCTACCAGTTCTCCAGAACCTGTCAGAACTGATTGAATACCACCTCTGCTT
Organism: Pseudonaja textilis; assembly: GCF_049901715.1. NCBI lineage: Eukaryota > Metazoa > Chordata > Lepidosauria > Squamata > Elapidae > Pseudonaja > Pseudonaja textilis. The sequence continues at coordinate 16,659,604 of NC_142001.1, forward strand.
TTACCCCCCAAAATAAATAGATAGATAGATAGATAGATAGATAGATAGATAGATAGATAGATAGATAGATAGATAGATAGATAGAGGACAGACCACCGTAATGTTGTTGGAGAATGTTGATGCTTAAACTGGGATAATTCTTGGTGTTCTGCTTAGACAAATAATTTGAACGGTTAAAGAGTGAGCAAAAAGGATTGTAATTCTAAACTCTTTCTCCTCTAGGAAACCACTAATCGCCACTGTAGAAAAACAGTTGCTAGGTGAACATTTAACATCCATTCTGCAGAAAGGTAACCCATCTATCTTTTTAGAAATCTTCTGTTTACTGCTTCTTCGGGGCTTTGGGTTCCCTGAGCTGGGTAGAAATGAGCCAATCGGGTGATGATTCATTCATTCTCTCTCTCTCTCTCTCTCTCTCTCTCTCTCTCTCACACACACACACACACACACACACACACACACACCCTTGTTTCCATATCCCATGATATCATATTCCAGACAGGCCTGCATGTCCCATTCTCCTTATGGGAGGAAAGGAACCACAGGAATGCCATTGGTTGCACTTTGCAATACGCACTAATGGAAATTGAGAAATGCTTCTGAAAGTAAAGTGGGTTTTTTTAAAGTCCTTTCTAACATTATAGAATATTAAAAGTCTTGAACAAGCTCTGTCTAACCATGGTGTTAAATTGTTTAAAACTCTACTTTTTAAATATACTTCCTCCAAGAAAATCATGGAGGCATAAATAGTCCCCCTCTCACATCGTTATTTTATCCATTTCATCCTGTTTTAATGGAACTGTAATCACTTAAGAATAAACATGTCTTGAGATTTTTGTGTTTTAGTTGACAAATGCTTTGATTCCAAAATGGCTCTGGGGGGAAAATGTTTTCTTGTTCTCACACAGAAAAACTTAATTTTGAAATACTTCGTCTCCATCAGCCTGCCTTAACTTAGAATCACTGTGCTTTCATTTTTTAGGTTTAAATCATCTCCTGGATGAAAATAGAATTCAAGATTTGTCACTACTCTATCAGTTGTTTAGTAGAGTCAAAAATGGAGTGCAAGCTCTTTTGCAACAATGGATTGAATACATAAAGGTAATTGTGCCTGGCTAGTTTAAATTAAGTCGCAGGAATAAATTTTAAATCTGTTAAAGAAAAATACTTGCATGGTAATGAATATAGATGTCAAAGAAAATTGCATAAATCGTGGAATTTTTAAGTTTGTTGGCCTTTTGAAATAATCTAGCTTGTACTGATTCCTCCAAGGAATTTTGAAACTTGAGTGGGAAGCTTTTATTTCTGTTGAATTGTTTGGATTTTGCTCCCAAGTGGAGCATTTTCCTTGCTTGTGTTTTCAGAAAATCTTGTTGCATTCAGGAAGCATTTCTACCCAAGTACAAAAAGGGTTCTGTAAACAGCATTTATATGCTAGCATATAAATAGGCGTTGTTACTTGATTTTCTAATTTCCTTGGTGGGTTTTTATTAACTTGCTATTGGTTTTATCATATTTTATCTATATCTTAAATTAGTGTATTCTATTCCAATTCCATTTTAGACTGTATTTTACTCCAATGTCATTTTAAATCGCATTTTATCCAGTTCCATTTTAAATTGCTTTTATCAAGGTTTAGCACTAATTTGTTTCTGGAACTCTGTACTTCAATATGGCCCGAGGGCCAATCAATCAATCAATAAAGAATATTAACTGGCTATCAATTATATTAGGAACAAATACCCTGTGATGTTCTTTGTGCTCCTCTTAGGCATTTGGTAGCACCATTGTCATTAACCCAGAAAAGGACAAAACCATGGTCCAGGAGCTGCTGGATTTCAAGGATAAAGTGGATCACATTATCGACATCTGCTTCTTGAAAAATGAGAAGTTTGTCAACGCCATGAAAGAAGCTTTTGAAACCTTCATCAACAAAAGACCCAATAAACCGGCTGAACTCATAGGTACAGCATCATTCCTTCAGGAGCTGCCAAATAGGACGCTAAAATGGATTTATAACTCAAAATCCCTGGGGGAGGGTGTGTGTACAGGGGTAGAGAATTTCCCAGCTTCTGTATTCTTGATGCCCTTTTCTTCAAAAAAAAAAAAAAAGATGGAAAAAAATATGAGCCTAAATACAAGCTGTCCTCGGCGTACGGCCCCCAAATATAACCCCAAATTTCTGTTGCTAAGTGAGACCCTTGTTATGTGAATTTTGGCCCCGTTTTAAGCATCTTTTGTGCCACAGTTTTTAAGCAAATCACGGCAGCTGTGAGTTAGTAACAACAAGTTGTTAAGTGAATATGGCTTCCCCATGGACATTGCTTGTCAGAAGGTCATAAAACGGAACCACTGCAACCGTCATAAATATGAGTCAGTTGCGAAGCCTCTGAATTTTGATCCTCTGGCCATACGCAACGGTCATAAGTCATAATGGTCCCCTATATCATTTTTTTTCCCGCACCGTTGTAACTTTTGAACAGATGAACAAGAAATTGTTCTTGGACCAAGATTAGTACCTTCCTCTGATCTGGAATAATATTTGGATCCATTATTCAAATCTGTACCATTATTTGTTTGTTTGCTTTTTCCCTTCTTCCTCCTCAGCTAAATACGTAGACTCAAAACTTCGCGCAGGCAACAAAGAAGCTACCGATGAGGAGCTTGAAAAAATGCTGGATAAAATAATGATCATATTTAGATTCATCTATGGTAAGAGCAGGGCTTTGTTTTTACATTAGCCAGCCATTGCTTGTGGCCAGATTTTAGGTATTGCGTACAAAATTATACATACTGTCATCTTACCTGTAAATGATTTTTTTTTTAGTTTTAATCGTAACGTAACACCTACAAAGAACTGCTTTAATCTTAATGTAAACCGCTTTAGACTTGATTGTAAAAACTTTGATTTTTGAAAATGTTGTCAAAAGTCTGGAATATCTTAACCGAGTCCGTTGTTGTCTCAGCTACTAACTTTCACCGTTTTAATTCCAACTTAACCTCTGTGGACCTCAACCCATATTGAAGAGGCTCCTAAGGGGGCATGCATGTGTCCTAACCTGTGTATCATCCCTGGCACATTTTAGTTTTTCTCATTGTGTTCATTCAAATTTGTAATTTTTGTTTGACAGGATTTTAAAAAATTGAAAAAAAATAACGGTTAAGCCCAAACCTTCCCCATTTCTCAAAGCAAATTGGGTTGGGATGAATGCAAATTGGCCTCCCATGGTAATGCCCAGGAAAAAAAAACGATATCCAGAGATATCCAGCATTGGTGACTTTTAAGACCTGTGGACTTCAATTCCCAGAATTCCCCAGCCAGCCATGCTGGGTTCTGGGAGTTGAAGTCCATAAATTTTAAAGAGTTGGGCAAGATTGGACATCTCCGCTTTATGTGTCAAAACCAACTTTCCATTTCTACAGGAAAAGATGTTTTTGAGGCCTTTTACAAAAAAGATCTCGCCAAGCGACTCTTGGTAGGCAAAAGTGCATCAGTAGATGCTGAAAAATCCATGCTGTCAAAACTCAAACATGGTAAGGTATTTTTTTTTAATGCACCTTCCACAAATGTTGCTCATGTCACTTGTATCCTGACAATTTACTCGTTTTAATATGGAATCTTTACCGATATAAAGGTAAACCTGTGTTTAGAAAAAAAAAACACCTCAGAATTGATAAAGCATTTCTGCTTGCAAAATGGGCACAGGTATTCATAAATTCTGTTTCTTTTTTCGGGTATTCATGTCTAATCCCAGTCAAGACATGCTAATTATGTCACATTCTGTGTCCTAAATCTAAGATTGAATCTTCTGCAGCTATTTTATAGCTCTCAGATTCCTGTGCAATTAGTTTTCCCAGCCTGTAACCAAAGCATGGAATGCGTGAAATGCTCACAAATCTATTGCATTTTGTTTTATAAAACTACAGCCTTTGCCCACTGTACCTCATAGCACAATAAATACGTCAGTCTTGTAAAACAAGGATACCAATTTGTTTCCCCTTTGGGAATTTGAGAGAATTGTTTATAATGGCAATTGAGTGGTTACACTTCAGGTTTTTATAACGCTTTCTACCTCAGAACAGAGGAAACTTTGCCACAAATTTGCAACCACTATGTCAAAAGATGCCCAGCTCATCTGATGCCACAGGTGGACAGGTTTCCCTGTCTCTCTTTTAGGATGCTTACAAGACGCTATCCTACACTTCTGCCGTTTGTTCTACTACAGCTAGTCCTCAACGTATGGACACAATTGAGGCCAAAATGTATGCTGCTAAATGAGAAATTCATTCAGGGAGTCTTGCTCGGTTTTACAACTTTTCTTGCCAATGTTTCTGCGGTAGTTAAGTTAGTAACCCAGTTGTGAAGTGAATGTTGCTTGGATCTAACCTGTAATGTCTGAATTGGGTTACTGGCTTCCTTAAGCTACAAACCTTTGTGGTTATAAGCTAGAGTTTATAAATCACCACATTTTGCCCAACTAATTCTTCATTACAGGCAGTCCTCAGCTTTACGGCCACAATTGAGCTCAAAACGTCTGATACTAAGCAAGACATTTGCTAAGTGGGTTTGGCGCCATTTTATGTCTTTTCTTACCATAGTGACTAACCTGAATCACTGCTATTGTTAAGTTAGGATCATGGTTGCTAAGTGAATATTCCCCCTTTGCTGGTCAGAAGGTCACAAAAGGGGATCACTGCGACCGTCATAAACATGAATCCTTTGCCCAGCGTCTGAATGCAAATCACATGACCGCGGGGATGCAGCAGCAGTCCTCAGTGTGAAAAACGGTCATAAGTCGCTTTTTTCAGCAGTTCCAGAGGGGAATATTTCTGAAAAGCATCAGCTTGCAAGCGGAGGATCTTTGAAAGATGACGTTAGGCAGGTGACAAATGATGAAATGCTTTTTAATGGTGCTTCTGATCTGACTGCTCTCTTGCAGAATGTGGTGCTGCTTTCACCAGCAAACTTGAAGGAATGTTTAAAGACATGGAGCTCTCTAAAGATATTATGATACAGTTTAAGCAAGTAAGGACGCAAAGTCTGCCATCGTAGTTTCTTTCCTTTTGGCAAGCCTCTCCTCTCTAGACCTCTTCTTTCTATTCTTCTACTGTCTTCATTTTTATTTTATTTTTTTTGGTAGTACCCTTCCTACCTGGGTTTCCCCAAAAATAAGACCCAAAAGTGTGAATGTAACATTGACCTCTTCCCTCTCTCTTTTTATTAATGGAAGCATTTCTACTTCAATAAGTGAATAACGTGTTTCCTGAAAGTAAGACCTTGTATTTATATTTATAGTTATATGTACATTTACATTTACAATTTACATTTAGATAGATAGACAGACAGACAGATAGACACACACACACATATCCATCCATCCACCAAAAAAGCACCAGGTCTTATTTTCGGGAGATGTCATCCACTGACTAACCTCACTTGTGCACATCGCTCCCGGCCTCCTTTTCGCTTTCAGAGGCCGCCAGGAACTTCTTCTGGGCCAGCAAGGCTTTCCTGAAGGCCTCTGCAGCCAATAGCAGAGCTCTGGATCGATCCAGAGCTTTGTTATCAGCTCCAGAGGCCCTTCAGGAAAGCCTTGCTGGCTGCCGAAGAAATGGGCTGGCAAGGTAGGTGTTGCGGTATGTGAGGCCTGGTTGTAAGATAAGTAATAGGGCAGTCCCACCCTCACCCTAGCTTAATTTTTACCAGTCTACTCTGAAGTGGGCGGGAACTTAATTAGGGCTTATTTTGGGGGGTAAAGCTTATATTGGACGCATGTGTAAAAATCAAGCTAGAGCTTAGTTTTAGGGTAGGTCATATTTTCGGGGAAACAGGCTATTTTACTATGGCGTTACCATGGGGAACTCTTGCCTTAAAGAACTGGGTCACTGTTCCATTATATAACTCTCTGGTAACCTTAAAAGTGCTGCAGGAATAAAATAGGAAAAATTGAAAGAATTCCTTTCTAAGTCCTCCTCCTCCTCCTCTTTTAACGGCCCCATGATCCCTTGCGGGGTGGAGCGGGGGCAACTGAATAGAGCTGAGCGTTTACTGGCCGGTTGCTCTTCCTATCGCCAATTCCTTTCTCGGTAGTTTGGAGAAAAGAATGCAAATGCACATGTCGTTCTGAACGGTCCTCCTTTGTGTCTTTGATTCTGTCGTAGTATATGCAAAATCAGAATGTACCTGGCAACATTGAACTCACCGTGAATATTTTGACCATGGGCTACTGGCCTACATACGTGCCTATGGAGGTCCATCTACCATCAGAGGTAAAAAAAAAATGTACAGTGGTTTTGAAATGAAAGAATTCTGTTAGCTGTCCTTCAAGGATCAGATAAGGAAGAAGTAGAATATTTAATGGGATGTGAATATGATGGTGACACACTTGAATGGGCAACCATAGGGGAAACTTTGTTTTGTAATGTTTGAAACATGGATATGGATTGAAATGGTACACAGCACAGATAAAAGTATAAGTATAATTACTTTGAAAATGTGAAAACCTTGAAAAGGATATGTAATAGATTTAAAAATGAATGAGAGAGTTATAAAATAAGCCTGAAGGAAGTATTTGAGGGGGGGAAGTTAAAGAATATTTAAAGTAGTGATAAGATATGAAATTGAATATGAAAGATGAAAAATGAATATGTAAATGAGATTATATCTGTATGGATTTGAAAACCTGGAACCAAGCTGTTCACTAAAAAAAGATGTTTTATTTTTCTTTGTTTCGTGAAAACCAAAATATTTTTCTTTTAAAAAGAGGGGGGAATCAGATAGGGAGACTAGTGCCATAGTTAATAAGTAAAATATATCAGGTTATAATTCCCCTTTTTCACTCCGTTGAAACGAACCATCCAGAACTGAGGGTGACCACGTCAATCTCATCGGTTTAGTTATAATATAAAATGCCGGCATCAAAGTCATTGTAGCTAAGTCGGCATTCGGATTTTAAAAGTGCAATTATAGGTTCATCTGGAGTCAGGCAAAAAGAAAGGAGATCGAGGAGGAAAAAAAAATAGGTTTATTTTATCTTTAAAGTCTGTGTTTCCGTTCCGTTCAGATGGTGAAGCTGCAGGAAATATTTAAGACTTTTTACCTGGGAAAACACAGTGGCAGGAAACTTCAATGGCAATCAACATTGGGGCACTGTGTATTGAAAGCTGAATTTAAAGAGGTAAGGTTTGCTTTGGGTTTGTTTTTTTTTTTCCACCATAGGTGGAAATATCATTTTGCAGATTGGAAAGATTTGTACCAGCATTTTTTAAAGCAAATCTTACTTGCATCCCTAAACTCTGTTCGGCTGTCTTGAATTTTAAATGCTTTATAAGCAATCCTCGACTTACGACCATAATTGGGATTAGAATTTCTGTGGCTGAGTAAGGCAGTTGCAATGGCCATAAATGCGAGGACCGGGTGTAAGTCCCTTTTTCAGTGCCAGTATAACAGTCATTGCCGGCTGGGGAATTCTGGGAGTTGAAGCCCACACATCTTCCAGCTACCAAGGTTGAGCAATGCCGACATAGATCGTAAGACCTTTAATGTCATGATAATGACAGTGATCATTATAGATGAGTGCTCCAACACGGCTTTAACAGACTTAACAGATAACCCAAGTTGGAAGGGACCTTGTAGGTTATCTAGTCCAACCCTCCTGCCCAAGCGGGGAGACCCTACACCATTTCTGACAAATGGCAGTCCAATCTCTTCTTGAAAACCTCAAGTGATGGTGCTCCCACAACTTCCAAAGGCAACTTCTGTTCCATGGGTTGATTGTTCTCCCTGTCAGAAAACTTCTCCTTATTTCCAGATTGAATCTCTCCTTGTTTAGTTTCCATCCATTATTCTTTGTCTGGCCTTCAGGTATTTTAGAAAATAGCTTGACTCTTTGCTCTCTGTGGCAGCCCCTCCAATATTGGAACCTGGTCCTTCTCTTCCCTAGACTAGCCAGGCCCAGTTCCTGTAACTGTTCTTCATATGTTTTAGCTTCCAGTCCCCTAATCATCCTGGTTGCTCTTCTCTGCACTTTTTCTAGAGTCTCCACATCTTTTTTATAATGTAGTGAGCAAAACTGGATGCCGTATTCTAGGTGTGGTCTTACTAAGGCATTATAGAGATTACTTTGAAGCAAGCATTTCACCATGAAGTTTTCACTCATTCGGCTTCAGTTCAATTCATATTTTTCCCCCCCTGGCAGGGCAAGAAAGAGCTCCAAGTATCTTTGTTCCAGACTTTAGTGCTACTTATGTTTAACGAAGGTGAAGAATTCAGTTTAGAAGAAATAAAGCAAGCGACCGGAATAGGTCAGTATTTGAAGGCTGCTCGTAACGTCTGAGTATGCACCGTTCAGATGCTGAAGCGTGCATTTCTCTCCCTCTCTTTGTGTGTGTTTGTCTTCTCTCTCTCTCTCTCTCACTGCTACAGAGGATGGAGAGCTAAGGAGAACCCTCCAGTCATTAGCCTGTGGCAAGGCCCGAGTGCTGGCCAAAGGTCCCAAAGGGAAAGACGTAGAAGATGGGGACAAATTCACTTGCAATGATGACTTCAGGCATAAACTCTTCCGGATAAAAATCAACCAGATCCAGATGAAAGAAACGGTAATTTGTTTTCCCTTCCAAAAAATAAAAAATAAAAATACCCTGAGCCTAAATCAGATGTAAAAGAAGGATCTCCAACCTTGGCACTAGGGTAGTTGTGGACTTTATGACTTGGGGACTTCAACTCCCAGAATTCTTCAGCCAGCATGGCTGAGGAATTCTGGGAGTTGAAATCCCCAAGTCATCCTGCTGTCAAAGTTGGAGAGCCCTCTGTTTAAAAGAAATAGGTACCCTTAAAACCCCAAACACTGATACTTTTGAACATCCCAAAGATAAACGAACTATAATTTAAATTAATTTAGAAATGGACTATCATTTAGATCCATCCCGACACCTTTGAGGATGTTTGAATTAACACCTCTTGACGCCAGGCTGGGAAAGCCTGAATGAATGGATTAATCTCCTGTTTGCTTTTCGGAGGCCAAACTTTTTGCTTGTTTTCCTTCCACAGGTAGAAGAACAAGCTAGCACTACAGAGAGAGTCTTTCAGGATCGTCAGTACCAAATTGACGCAGCAATAGTGAGAATCATGAAAATGCGCAAGACGCTTACCCACAATCTGCTTGTCTCTGAAGTATACAACCAGCTGAAATTCCCAGTAAAGGTAGGTCCCAGGGTATGTTTAAAATGGGACTCTTCATAATTTTGGCTTACCAGCAAATAAACATCATCGTGTTAAACGTTCCCATTGTTTCTTTCTATCCCACCTTCGTTGTTTTTATAAATAGCTGAAGGTGGTGAAGATACATAATACTCCTTTCTCTTCCTATTTTATCCACAACAACAACTCTGTGACTGTGAGGTGGAACAGGTCTGAAGTCACCCAGCCATGGCTAAAGCAGGATTAGAACTCAGCATCTCCTGGTGATTGGCCCTAAGGCACCCAGATGGCTTTCATGCCTAAGGCAGGACTAGAACTCACCGTCTCCTGATGATTGGCCCAAAGTCATCCAGCTGTCTTTTATCCTAAGGCAGGACTAGAACTCACCGTCTCCTATTTTCTAACCTGGGTGCTTCACTCCTGGACCAAACTGGCTCTTATTTTGCCCATTGGCTTCTCTTTATAAGTGATGAAACAAAAATGACCGTGTCTTTCATTCAAGCTAGGAACTTTTTGGGAGTTGTTCTTCTCAAGACAGAAGAGCTTCTGGATCTAAGGACAAATCATTTTTTCCAGCTTCAGCTTCTCCTGATAGGAACCAACCAGAAGTTATACTCCATTCAGTGCAACTACCACAGCCGGAGCTGTCTGGCTGTTAGCTGTGTCCATTAACAAGAAGATCTAGCCAGACTGGTTTAGATTGGCAAGCACCAGCAAGCAAATTTACTAATAAGCCAAAATTCTGTGCAAATGCAACCATCCTTTGCTGCTTGTAGTACTTTCCCAACATCCAAACCATCCATTTTACTTTAATACCGAGCATAGCTAAATGATTTGCTTCATTTAAAGTGGCAGAAGCTTTTTCTCAGGAAAATAATCTTTTAAAAAAAAAATTCCAAATGAAGTCAAAAGTATTTTTTTTACCTAGGTAGACATGTCCACGTTTTGTAGACCTCAAAAGTACAAACATTTCTGATTGCAAATCCAGGCATACCAAAAGCATCAGATAAAGCCAGCATACCGATGCGAAATAAGTCTTTTTAAATGTACTTCATTCGTTCTTTTAAATCTGTTTTTTTTCTTTCCTTACGCAGACGTTGTTTCTGACTTCTTGTGTTGTTTTTCAGCCTGCTGACCTTAAGAAGAGAATAGAATCGTTAATTGACAGAGACTACATGGAAAGAGACAAGGAGAATCCCAATCAGTACAACTACATTGCATAAAACACACAATGAGCCTTTTTTTTTTCCTTTTCTGCACACTGATGTTCTTGGTTACTGATGGATAAACAAGCCTGTTGATCCCATTAAATTAACCTTTTTTCTACTACCAATGACTGAATGAAAGCAACCTCTAATGGGATTGTGGGCAGGGGGGAAGAAATATAGTCAAGTGGTCTTTTTTTTTTTTTCCAGTGGCTTTACATGCCCGTTTAAAAGAGTAGTATTTACATTTTTACGAAGAATGCTGTTGAACTCTTTGCATGATATTTGGTATGAACTGTGGAAGATTGCAAGGAAGTATCCGGTCTCTGTAATTGCACCCCTTCCTTCAGGTTTGAAGGGACAGCCTCTCTTTAGCACATCGCGCTCATCCCATTTTGAAAAGGAAAAAAAAAAACCTAAAATGTGTAGCGTTTTTATTAAGAAAACAAAACCCCCAAGTTACAACCTTTTTTTTTTTTAAAAAAAAAAGACGCTTAAACTGCATGCAAATTTCTAACCGCTATACGAAATTATTGGGTTTTGTTTATTGGACAACAAAGCCTATGTGGATTGGCAATCTTCAGAATGAAAAGCTGCTCTCATATTTCCTAAACATAACAAAATTGTTCTGTAGGTGTTAGAAAGAAAAGCACGCCACTGGATTTTCCCAAGGTTGAGAACAGGAACCTGCCTAAAATGCTTGGATATGTGGTGCAAATATTACTGTGAAAAGCTTAAGGGAATTAGGCTGCTGCTTACTTCCTTCATCCTTAAGTGTAAGTACTTTTAAAAAAACAAGTCATGATATCAGAGTTCATTGTGAAGGGGGGAGAATTTTTAGAGGATCATTATTTCAGAAACTCTTAATGAATGTCAGGGTGTGATGTGATAGCTGCACTGGATGTTTATTTTCCCCACTCCCCCGTGCAAAATTGGAGGTTTTACCCTTCTTCTGAATTGCACATGTTTTATTGTTAGACCAAGAATTGAACAGGTATTTATAAAACGGTGCCTTTCATCCCATCCAGCTACAGTCAGGAGGAGAGTTGTAGCTTAAACCAGTGTTTCTCAAACTTGGCAGCTTTTAAGATGTGTAGGCTTTGCTGGCTGGGGAATCCGGGATGTTGTAGTCCACGTGTCTTAAAAGTTGCCAAGTTTTTTTTTAAACAACAACAACACTAGCCTAAGTAATACCTCTGCTCTCTCTTGGTTGAGTCATGCTGGATTCTGGAAGGGGGAGGAGACCATTTCTGGACAGGCTGGATTTACTGAGCATGGTTCTCATCATAATGGTACCTTTTCCCCACCTGGTCCTGTTAGTAAGGGGCTATAAGTCAGCTAGCAGGGAAAGTCTAAGAGCTGCTTATCATCTCTTCCAGTGCCCGGGGATTTTCAGATACATACAATTCTAAGAGAACATTAGGATGGTATTAAAGAGCAACCCAAACGCTGCTTTTGAATCACAGCGGCTTCTCAGTAACCTACCTTCATTGCTTTGAATTTGTTACACCAAGTCTGTGGGTAGGCTGAGTTGGTTTTTCCATCAGAAGGTCCTGCACTGTTGCATCCCATCAAAAATCCTGTTTTTAATCAGACGCTTTCAAAACCAGTATCCATGTTCAGTATTCATCTCTATGAACAGCCAAATCCAGCGCTAATCATAACTGTGGCCCTTCAGAACTGACCTGGCGGGGGTTTTTCCTTAACCTGTCCAACCCAGAAAATCTCTGGATTGAAAATTTATCAGACATTTTAAAGCTACCTTCTCTCTTCCTGGCACAGACCTCCAGTGGAAATATTTAGCCATCCATGGCCTTCCTAGCCTGGTCATCTAGAAAATGAATGTTTCCTGCCTAAGAGCGACCTTTATGTACGAGCGTCTATCTTCCATCTAGGCTAGTTTAGCAGGCCATCTTCTTGGTACATCTGTGTCTAGGAACTCAGGGAGACAAGCATTCCTCACAGAAATTGGGTTTCTTTTAAACCTCCAATCGTCAAGTGATGCTGGGGAGTTGTTATTTTTTTTCTCCCTTAAAGAGACTCTGTAAGAGGAGAAAAATGTTCATAATAAGTCAGTTCACCGAATCATTTTCCCTAAGTGATGCTGAATAATAGCTATTTTTCAGCCATATCGGCCAGCAACTTTTCTTTCTGCTGGCGTCGTGTGCCTGCTTTATGGAGCCATAAAAATATTTATAATAGATATGTATATAAAAATGACTGACTTTTTCCCCCCAACCAGGGGCTAAAGCAGAGACCCACAGCTTGTTTGGACATAAATTTTTAAAATCTTTTTTTTTTTCCTGTTGCATGCAGATTATAGCAGCCGCCTTTGTATGAAATCAGAATTTCTGTTGATTTTAGTTTGAAGGTTTTTTAACCAAAAAAAAAAAAAAAACACTTTATAGCCAACAAAATGATTTTTTTTTGCTAATTTACATTTAAGTGACCACATGGTTTCAGAATTAATGGCAAAGGTGTTGTACAAAATTATTTGTTCTATAGTATACACAAAGGTGCCAAAGTACACATTAGTTAATTTAAAGAAAATAGACAATTGTTAATGTTATTTTAGCTGTGGTTTTATTTACCTTTATTCATAATTCAGATGCTCGTTTTATCTGTCTAATGCGTGCCCCATTTCTGTGTGTTTAAACGTGTGTTCCCGTCTTGATTTCTCCAAAACGCAAAACATTTTGTCTTTCTAATTTTCTTCAAAATAAAATGTTTTTTTTTTTTTTTTTTGTTTTGTGCATTGGAAAAATACCACTTCTACTTTTAGTGACTATATAAGAACATCACCACCTCCCTAAATGTTTAAAACTCTAAAAGAGTCCAGCAGCATTCAAAAATGTAATATACTTTTTTGTATAGACACATTCTTTGGAAAGAATATCTTTGCAATGGGTGGAGGGAGGGGACAGACAGCAGCGGGAGGGGAAAAAATAATCCTGTTTCTTTTAAGAAGCCACTTCAGTAGGCTATTTAAGATTGTGCTTGTTTATTGCATAGAAGTGTTCTATTTACACAGGTCTGCAAAGAGGACATGTCCGCATTAATTCCTTCAATGCAAATAAAATACCAAACCCGAAACAATTTTCAAACGCTTCATAAGTCAAAGTGGATGGGGTACAGAGTCTCTTTGGTAAATAATGTAAATACATGTCCTTTAAAAAGAGTGAGTCTGTTATCTAGGTATTTTGTGTCATTTAATAAATAATAAACAGTTTTGTGTTGCTAAAGTCTTCCTCGGTCGTGTGTGGGGGTGAAACGAGTTTGTGACGATGATGTGCCTATCGCTTCTCGGGTTGACATTGGGCTATTTAAAAAAAAAAAAACTCACTAAAGATAGTCCTCAGCTTACGACCGCAATTGAGCCCAAAACCTACGTTGCTAAGTGAGATTCAAGTGAGATTTGTCCCATCTAACAACTTTTCTTGCCGCAGTTGTTAAATGAATCATTGCCGTTGTTGAGTCAGCAGCCCGCTTGTTAAGTGAATCTGGCTTTCCCCATTGACTTCGCTTGTCGGTAAGTTAGAATTGAATTGTTAGTATAACCCAAGTCGGAAGGCACCTTGGAGGTCTTCTAGGCCAGGGTCGCCAACCTTTTGGACCTCAGGGACCACCAAACTCATAATTTTAAATGCCATGGACCAAAAAACCTTCAGAAAATCCCCCCAAAAGTCCGCAGGAAAATCCCCCACCCCGTTTTCCTACCGATCAATCGTTCTTTATTTGGGATCGCAGGATACATCTCCAGCTCCATTCTCAGGGTGTGGGGGAGAGAGAAAGACTTTTGGCTTCATGCAAGGAAAGCAGCAGAAGTCTTTCTCTCCCCCAAACTCCGCCAGAAATGAGTCTTTGCTGGCGCAGCCTCTTGGAGCAGGAGGCCTTGCAGGGTCCCAAAGACTCATGCTTTATTTTTTTGATGTGTGTGTGGTTCTTTTTTAACTTCTGGTAAGCCAGCTCATTGCAACCATTTTTGGTTTTTGAATTTGCTTAATGAAAACAAGGGCTTCGGCATAGCGCAGAATAGATGGGTGGATTGATTCAAAGTTAGCTTGGTTCAAAATAGGTGGGTTGTATTAATTGATTCAAAGTTCCTATCTCCCCAAGATTGTGGAGGGGGAACAAAAACCAGGTATCTTTCTAATCTGCGGCGCTCAAGTGGTAGAACGAAGAGGGGCAACTTGGCCTGTTTTTCTACAAACGAGTTTTTGTGCCGCACAAACTCTTAATGAAAGTCCATGCCTGGGTTAACATGCCGAGCCATCATTTCTTGGTTGAATATGTTGCTTCAGGTTAATCGCCAGGAGACTGGGAATTCTAGTCCTGCCTTAGGCCTTGAAAACTGCGTGGTTGACTTTGGGCCAATTGGCAGGAGACTGGAAGTTCTAGTCCCCCCCCCTTTAGCCATGAAAGCCAGCTGGGTGACTTCAAGACCACCACTAGGAGACTGGGAGTTCTAGTCCTGCCTTAGGCCTTGAAAACTGCGTGGTTGACTTTGGGCCAATTGGCAGGAGACTGGAAGTTCTAGTCCCCCCCTTTAGCCATGAAAGCCAGCTGGGTGACTTCAAGACCACCACTAGGAGACTGGGAGTTCTAGTCCTGGCTTAGGCCTTGAAAACAGCCGGGTTGACTTTGGTCCAGTCGCCAGGAGATTGGGAGTTCTAGTCCCACCTTAGGCCTTGAAAACTGCCTGGTTGACTTTGTCAACCAGGAGACTAGGAGTTCTAGTCCCACTTTAGCCATGAAAGCCAGCAGGGTGACTTCAGGCCAGTCACCAGGAGACTGGGAGTTCTAGTCGTCGTCCCCTTTAGCCATGAAAGCCAGCTAGGTGACTTCAAGACAACCACTAGGAAACTGGAAGTTCTAGTCCTGCCTTAGGTCTTGAAAACAGCCTGGTTAACTTTGGTCCAGTCGCCAGGAGATTGGGAGTTCTAGATCCGCCATAGGCAGGAAAGTTGGCTGGATGAGTTTGGTCCACTAGCCAGGAGAATGAATTCTAGTCCCACCTTTGCCATGAAAACCAGCTGGGTGACTTCAAGACAATCACCAGGCAATGGGGAGTTCTAGTCCTTAAGCATGAAAGCAGGCTGGGTGCCTTTTTTTTTGAAGTTACAGCACAAAAAAGCCCATTATCCCAACGTGACACCTCCGCCGCCTTTATTTGCAATTATTACAAGGTTTCACGTGGCTCCCCAGCGAAGCTCAGCACTTTCCCCAAATCAGCTTTTTTTTTAATTGTTTGGCGTGCCTTCCCCATCTACGCGGCTTGGCAGGGCTTGGGCAGAGCCCTGCAGCCAAAGCCAACTTTGCAAAGCAAACCATGGTTACGGGTGGGGAATCAAAGATTTCAAATCGTGGCTGATTGGGGTGTGTGTGTGTGTGTGTGTGTAGTAAAGATTTCAAATTTGCAATCGGGGCAATTTAATGAAATAAAATGATAAAATACAATAATAAAACTTAATAAAATAATAAAATAAAATAAAGTAATAAAATAAAACTAAAACAAAATAAAATAATGAAATAAATAAAATAATAAAATAATAAAAGAAATAAAATATTAAAACAAAATAATACAAAATAATACAATAACACAATAAAATAATACAATAAATACAATAAACAAAACAATAAAACAAAACAAAACAATGAAACAAAACAAAATAATAAAATAATACAAAAAATAAAATATAATAATAAAATAATAAAAGTTGACCGCTCACACCCTCCTTTGTGATGAAAACCTAAACCGCGCCCAGCCGCCTCTTGTTTCGGCAGAAAGGCCGGCTGTGAACCGCAAGGTCCGCGCAAGGCGGAGCCGCGCCGCGATTGGTCGGCGCCGCCGAGAGGCTCCTCCTTTATCCCCGCGGGGCCACGCCCCCTGGCTTTGGCCATATGACCGGCTTGAGCGAGTTGCGCGGCTCGTCTCGCTGCCGGGATTCCGTTCGTGGCTGCTGCTGGTTCTCCTCGCCGCTTCGGCATGGACCCGCCTCGGCTTCGCTTCCGACCGCCCTTCTTCTCGGGCTGCCTGCTCCTCCTGCCCCTGCTGCTCGACGGGCTGGGTGAGAACCTGGGGGGAGGGAGGCACTTTGGGGGCGCTGGGCTGGCCTGGGGATACAGTTGCGGGGGAGGGTGACACCCCAAAGGTAGAGAGATCATTCGGGGAGGGGAAGGAGGGGTGGAAGCAGCGGAGGGTCTTTTGGAAGCAGTTTTTTGGGGGTGGGCTGCCCTGGGAAGGTGATAAAGGGGTTGACAGCCCCCAAAGGTGGAGAGAGCATCCGGGGAGGTGGGGGGTCTTCCATGGGAGGGGTGGAAGCAGCTAAGAGTCTCTTGGAAGCAGTTTTGGGGGGCTCTGGGCTGCCCTGGGAATGCGATAATCGGATGAGACCCCCCCCCCAAAAAAAAGGTAGAGAGCGCGCTCAGGGATGGGGGTCTCAAGTGGGGAGGGAGGGGCCCGGGGTCTCAAATGGGGAGGGAGGGGCCGAGGGTCTCTTGGAAGCAGTTTTGCAGGGTGGCTAGGCTGCCCTGGGAATGCAATGAGGGGTGACACCCCCCCAAAGGTGGAGGAAGCATTCGGGGAGGGGGAATCCCCCATCATAGCAGGGGGTGGAAGCAGCCGAGGGTCTCTTGGAAGGAATTTGGGGGTGGGCTGGGCTGCCCTGGGAATGCGATAAGGGGGTGACACCCTCCAAAGGTAGAGAGAACATTCAGGGAGGAAGATATCCCATGGGGAGGGAGGGCAGGGTTTCTTGGAAGTTTTTTTTGGGGGGGTGGACTTCCCTGGGAATGCAATTGGGGGTTGTGAGACACCACCCCCCAAATATGGAAAGAGTATTCAGGGAGAGGTGTGGAAGCGGCTGAAGGTCTCTTGGAAGCACCCCCAGAAGTAGGGGTCCGGCTTGGGCATACCCTGAAGATGGAGAAAGGGTTGCCTGGGAGGAGAGGTGATGGAGAATTCGGGCATGCTGCTCCCCCCCCCCCAAAAAAAAAATTGAGGGTGGAAACAGAGAGCAAAGGCGGAAGTGGGGGGGTTAAAAAGTGGGGAAGCTGGAAGTGCAAACAGGAGTAGATGTGCCCTAAAAGTGGGAGTGAAGCTCCAAAAATGGAGGTCTCCAAACTTGGCAACTTTTAAGACCTGTGGATTTCAACTCCCAGAGTTGAAATCCACAAGTCTTAAAAGTTGCCAAGTTTGGGGACCCCTGCTCTAAAAGGGATGGTGGAAGGCACCCCGAATTTGGATTCGATGCATGGGGTGGGCGGTAAAAGATTCGGAGGTGCCCCCCTCAAATGTGCGGGTGGCGGTGGAGAGGGATGGAGAAGGGCTCCCCTGAAAGTGGGGAGAGGCAATTGCCACACCCTAAAAGTGGGGGTGCACTGGGGGACCCTCCAAATGTTGTGAGTGGGTGCCTGGAATAGGGCAGTAGAGCATTCCTGGGTGTCCCTTTCCTCGAATTTGGGGTGGAAAAGATAGAGGGCAACAGAGAAGAAAGATCTCGTAAAATGCGACTTAGGCACCCCAAAGTTTGAGAGTGCTTGGATTGTCCCTTCCAAATGAGTTGGTGGTTGGAGGTGAAGAGGATGGAGACTTCGGGGGTACATCCTTAAAAGCTCAGGAGAAGAAGAGGGGAGATCCCATGAAAAGCAGGGAAGCTTCTAAGATGCCTTCAAAAGGTTGTGAGAAGATTGGATGAAGTTGCATCTGAAGCGAGACTCAAGCAGTTGCGTTGTCCTGCTCATAATGGAGGAGTGAACAACGGATGTTAGAGGAGAAACCCCCCCAAAAAGACCAGAAGAGAAGATTAAGAAGATTAGGAACCCACAATATTCTGGGCCACAAGATATTACAGAACTATATTCTGTTGGGTGGTTGGTTCCACTTCCAAGCTACGTTGAAGCCCTGGGAGTCCTTATCTCCTTTCTAAACCACAAACCTGGCCCAACCTTGGGTAGTTTTTGAGGACTAGCCAAAAGAAGTCAGGTGCTATTACTCATCTGAGTTATTACAAACTCAGGGGAAATTATACCTACTAAAGCAGCTTTAATCAATCTGGCATCCTTAGGCTGAAAAGCAAGTATCACTGTCAGCGAATGGAGAAGATAAAGGTGGATTTCTGCTGACTTGCTCTTTTCTTCTTCTGGCTGATACTTTTTCAGCTCCCCAGTCCAGCTGAGAGTTTTCTGGACATCACCCACCCACCCAAATCCAGATCCAAATTCTGGCTTGGTTTATCTTGCCAAGAGCAAAGGGGAGCATGTCAAACATTGAAGGTCTTCAACACGCAAGTAGGGAGATGGCTGAGTAAGCCTTGTTTAAAAAAAAAAAGTTTTTCTAGGTTGGAAGAACTTCTCAGAGGTTGGAGACCAAAAAGGCCACAATCGTGGCTTGGATGTGAATATAAAGAGGCTCTTCTGAATCCAGCAGGGATCAACTTTTGTGACTTGACTTGTTGTGTAAACAAGGCTGTTGTGACATCATCGAAAACTAAAATCCCTCAGTAGTTTACAGTCTCTCCATGTTGTGTATAAGCTCAGCCTTTGATTTATAGCTGGACTCTGGATCCCACTGCCGTTTATGATCCAGTTGTCAATTAGAAATTCAGAGAGAGAATTCCCTGTCCTTGAAGGGGAACCTGATCCATCCTTGAATGAGTTCTCAGCGATTGAAACACTGAGGTTCCTAAAACTCATCCAAATCTTTTGAAGTTTTAAGGGTATTGGAACCACAACTCTTCAGCCAGTGTTAGCGGGACGTGTTTCTTGGGACTTCGCCTCCTTTCAGATTTTGATATCAAGTTTAGTGAAGCTTGAAATCAGTTTTTGGACTTGTGGGTTCATGTATGACAGTCAGTCATGGTGACATAATAAATGCATCACATAGAGAGGCCTTCAGAGGCACTTGGCTACAGATGGAGATATCATAAATTCAAGTCCATTTTAGGCACAAAGCCTTGGGCCAGTCACTTTCTTTCAGCCCTAGGAAAGGAGGCAATGGCGCAAACCCTTAACAGATTAATAGATTTCAGTTTGGGAATATTTCATGTACCCTTAACAGATAATCAGAGTTGGAAGGGACCTTGTAGGTCATCTAGTCCAACCCCCCCCCACCCAAGTGGGAGACCCTACACCATTTCTGACAAATGGCAGTCCAATCTCTTCTTAAAAGTCTCAAGTGATGATGCTCCCACAACTTCTGAAGGCAACCCACTTTTGAAAAACCTTGTCAAGAAAACTGTAGGGATTTGTCCTGTCAACCTCCAAGAATCAGAGATGAATGAAAGAATAAATAAATAAATAAATGGCTGATCTTTACATATAGAACAACTCTGTCCTACTTTAAAAGAAAGGGGTGTAGTGCCAGTTACATTTTTTGTTGAGTTTTGTAATAGAATTGGAAAGAATTTGGTCTCTGCGTGGTAGGAGTTCCTTCTCTGGTCTAGTTGTTTTCCTGTTCAAACTCTGGCATCTTCAGCAATTTCTTCTTGCAATTTCAGTGCTTCTCTTAGCCTTCCTGTCTTTAAAAAAAAGTTGTTCTTATTGTATTTGTGTGTCAGGTGCGGAAATGTATCTTATACCACATTTGTCCAATTTGAAAGGGGGGGGGAACCACATCATTAAAATATGAGCTTAATTAGGAGGGAAGGATTTTCGGTTGCAGAGGTTTTAACAGCTGTTAAACCAGCATTTAAACCTGTTTGTTAAGCGCCGTGTCAGGAGTTTTGTCTGGGAAAGACAGGCTGGGACATGTGTGTTGCAATTACATCAAAAATTTACTACCATACTGGAGTGACATCCAGTCTATTAAGTGTTGGGTGGCAGAAATAAAATAGGGTTGAGAGACTTCTAAAATATGCACGTGCCCTTGAATTTTCTATCCACCCTCCAAGAAATGTGAGAAGGCAAACATTTGTTTCTATAATAGCATCTTCATCAGCAGTGGGTTTTTTTTTATAGCTAATGAAGCGTGGGTGTTTTAAATTCATCAGTCTAGATAAAAATCTGCTTTAGGCCAGAATGACTGAAAGATAATTACGTATGTGAATTTTTTCTTCCTGAAGTTTTTTTTTTTTCATTAACAAGCGGCTACTTTCTCTCCTACATTCAAACATAATTATAATCTGAACACAAAGAGAAATGAATTTAAGGGAGAAGGGTGATCGTGGCTGTATAAAACTCAGCTTTTATTCTATCTTGCAATTCACACACAACACTTCTGTTTAAATGGAAATTAAAACAAATTTACTTCCCCCCCCCACCCCACTAGAAATATCTTCGAAGACTGATTCTGATCTCAGATTAAAAATAGCTGAGGAATAGATTGGGTCTATTTTGTAAATTTGCTTTTTGCACAATTAATCCCCTATACTCGTGATGGTAACCTATGGCACGTGTGCCACAGGTGGCACGCAGAGCCATTTGTGCCGGCATGCAAGCTACAGGCAAACTTACCTCACTGGGCATGTATGTGCCTCACAGCTGATTTTCGGCCGGTTTAAGGCCTTTTTTGGCCTCCCAAGGGCTCAAGGAAGGCTTTTTTTTTTTTCCCTGAAAATACCGGAAGTGACGAAACGGGGCTAGTTTTCGGCCTGCAGAAGCCTTCCTCAAGCCTTTGGGAGGCCGAAAAAGGCCTCAAACTGGCTGAAAATCAGCTGTGAGGTGCAGTGCGGGTAAGGGGGCAGCGTGGATGGGTTGGGATTATGCACCCATGTGTAGGGCGCGTGGGGGGGGTGCATTGTCTTCTGGGTGCTGGCATGCAAGTGCAAGCGTGCAAGCCCGCACACAATTTTTGGCACAGAGCCCAAAAAGTTTAGCCACCACTGCCCTATACCACCATTCTCAAAAGCCTCCAGCGAGAGAGCGCCTACAATTTCTGAAGGCAAGCCTTCCAACAACTAGTTAATTTTTCTCAAATCAATTAAATGCAGGGCGGTGGGACATTTTGACATGAATTGTATCACTGGCTTACTGGGCAAACCATTTTCTAGTTGTTTTCCAGACCTATGCGGTAGATTTGGAGGTGAAAGATGACTCTAACATGTCTTGTCTGTTTGCAAAATGGATGGTGAAATTCTCGATAAGCTATGAAGGAACCGATGGATCTGTAAGCATGCCTGATTTTTATTTTATTTTATTTTTGTTTCCCAGTATTTAAGCTACCAATGGGAAAATTGTGGGGGGGGAACCTCTACATCCTGAAAACAGAAGCATCTCAACAGCCCTGTTCGAAAATTGTGTTAAACTACCCAGGGGGCTGCCAAGTCCTTTGGATTTAATCCCCAAAAGGCCTCGGGGGGTGGGGGAGGGAGAGAGATGAAAATTGGGTCTCCCAGAGTTCTGGAAGTCCAGAAACTGCCCTGTTTCCTACTTCCAGAGCCCAGGGGTGGCTTCCCAGAGGCCTGAGGGAAGCCTCCGGATTCTGGGAAAGGCGAAAAATGGCTCCTCCTGGAAGTTCCAGTAGGCCATGCCCACCCAGCAATCGAGCAGAGAAGTAGTTGTTGGGATTTTTGAATCCCACCCCTGCACCCGTTGCTTCTTGTCCCGTCTTCCGGCGCCTCGGAAACTAGCAGCCCCTCAAATATTAGAAGACTGCCGTCATGTCTCCACCCAACTCAACGTTGACCGTAGATGCTTTCCAGCCAGAGTTCATCAGGGGTCTCACACACATTCAACTTAAAAAAAGCTCCCACTTGGTTTGAAATCTTTTTTTTTTTTTTTTGCAGAAAACATCTACGTTTATGCTCCCGGAAGACCTGAGCTACATCGGAACCTCTTGTGGGAATGAGACCTCGGGCCCCGTCCTTTCTATTGAGTTTGGGGACGAGAATTCTTGGTCCATTCGTTTCACAAAGACCAAAGACACTTATCAAGGAGTCATCACCTTTGTTTACAACACCGGAGACTTGATGTTCTTTCCGGATGCTAAAAGGAAAGGTAGGTTTGGAGTCTTCAGGTTGCTTTGGTTCTGTCGTGATGGTTCGCCAGCTGAAGGAGTGTTGCCTCTTTGAATGGCGCCTCTGAACTTCTCTGGGTGGTTGTGGCAGCCTGGAAATGCCTTTATCCGCCATCTTAACAGGGGAAACACCTCAAAAGTGGGATATTAAACATATATCTATATATATAAAAGTGAAATACCATCTCCCACCCTCTGCAGGAAGGGCAGTATCAATCTTAACGCATAAACTACTCATCTTATTCCTGCCATTGACTCTGAGATATCTACAGGGCTGTCAAAGTCCTTGTTTTGCTCAGTGAAAGTGCCTCAAAATGCCAGAAAGAAAGAAAGAAATTTGAAAGTTTGAATCCTTCCTACTCTGGGTGGAAATTTGAAGTTATAAAATTCACATCAGCCCAACTCCTCCGATTTAGATAATCCTGAATTCATATCTCAAGGCTCCGAGGAGGCCATCAAAAGGAGGAGAAATGATCTTGTAAAAAATAACTGAGGTGAAACTGGAAGTGAATCTTGTGAGGATCATGGACTGCCCCATAACAGTCCCCAGAGGGGAGAATTTGGTGTCTTTACCGTAGTATGAAGTGCTCGGGTTACATGGAAGAGGTTTTGTCATGAGGAAAAACAGGTGTTGTATTTCCGCCCTCGGAGCTTATTGCAAAACCCAAATGTGGCAAGATTCTCTTGCGAAACCCCAGGCTTCTTATTCTTCCAATTTCCAGGTTGCTTTACTTCTTGCCTTGCCTCTCCTGGAGAACTTAAACTGGCTCGGCCTGAAAGGGAATTTCCTCATTTTATACCAGGAGTGGTAGGAAAAGGGCCGAGCTCAATTGAGCAAGACTGAGTGGGCGCTTCATTCTTCTTGATCTCCTGTCTTATACTTAAGATGCCACTCGGGCTGTATCTCCTGAGTGAGCTAAAAAGTGAGCTTTCTCCCACCTTCCCTTGCAGTTCTTTGCAACAGATCTTGGTTAGAAAGTCATTTCCCCTGGCTGGATTAATCTTGTCACATTAATTTAAATCTGATTACGGGTTTGCACACCCTGATTGCTAGCTTAAGTTCAAGTGGGGCACCATTATCTTTTTCGGCCTCCGGAATCCTGCAAGGAATTTTAGGTTTAAAATCTCAAAGGTGCTTTCTCCAAAGGGCAACTGGACTTTCTTGTTGTTTTTTCCTAGAAAACGTTTCGCTCCTCGTCCAGGAAGCTTCTTCGGTTCAGAAGAAGCTCACTGAAGTTCATTGGAGAAACGTCTTGGATGAGAAGCAAAACTTTTTAAAAGGGAGGGTGGAAAACAAAGTGTGGTGACTCAGGGCGTGGCACAAAGGCAACACATTCAAATAAGCAAGAAGAGTCCCTTTATTAGCTCCAACTTTGCCCCCAATGTCCATGTGTGTTACCTTTGACTGGAGAAAAACTCTCCCAGGAACAGTCTTTAAGTGGAGGAAATTCAGTCCAAAAACAAAGACACATACAAACTGTAACTAGAAATCCAAATAAACCATGCTGCAGTAATTAACATGACAGGGCAGGAGAAGGAATTGCAGACTTGACAGGCCATCCAAACACACATAGTTGGGAAGACACCAGGAACCCAGATAAGCCTCGACCATACCAGACAAGTTGCTGCGTGCAGCTTCCCTTTTTAAACAGCATGTTCCCAGCTGCAGCTAATGAAGGGAATCAGGGCCCTTTCCTCTCCCGTAAGCCACACAACCCACATTGCTCCCTTCTCTATTCCTCCCTGCATGCCCTAGGATGAAGAGAGGGTGGTCCTCCTGGGTCTTCCTCTGAACTCCCTCTCCCTTGTTCTACCTCTCCCTGCTCCGCCGAGGGGGACTTTGCCCTTCCCCAGTTTCTTCCACAGCCAATGGAGCCACACTCTCACTCCCTGTCAGCTGCTTGGCCTCCCCCTCCGAATCAGATTCCAACAGGGGCATGACACACACAAAATCCAAAGCATCTTTGGGATAGGCATGATCTGGATGATCGAGAATTCTCCGTAGACATTTAGGTTGATATATTTGCAAGACTCAGCTGGCAGCCTTGGCCTCTCAAACTTCTGGATTCCTTTACAGAACGAATAACCGTTATGGCCAATTTTCCTGCCAATCCAGTTCCGCTAAATACGGCCTTTAGTTGTGACACTGAAGACATAGTGAAAAGCGGCGATGTCACCCAGACGTTCCAGAGTGTGACGCTGCAAGCTTTCCTTCAAGACGGACGCTTGAGTAGCCAGAGTGAGTAGCCCAAGAGTACTCGACGGGTTTCCAAACTGCCCACCGCCCACGTTGGAAAAAAGCAAACCCTTCCTTGTCCCGAGAATCGAGGTGTTCCGTTGGACGCTCATGACTAGGGGGTTCTTTCTAGCAAGAGACATGTTTCCCTTCAAGCAGGGGGTGAAGAACAATAGCCCTTTTATGACTTGGGCTATAACGCCCAGAATTCCTGAGCCCAGCTATTCTGGTTCAGGAATTCTGGGAGTTGAAGTCCACAAGTTATAAAGGGAGCCATCTTTGCCTTAAAGGCTGCATTTGTGGGGCTGATATCAGTGTTGGCTCCACCATGGGCCAATGAGATGGTCACCTTGAGCAGAAGATGAGGAGATAGTAGCACGGGGTTAAGAGAAGGGAGCCAGCAGCCACAAGACCAGTTTCTTTTAAGCTGGGTTGTGATTTTGTCATTAAAGAAATATTCAACTGCCACTCTATAAAACCATTGGATGTGGCATGGAGAAGGGTCAACATCGTCCTACCCTAAAGATCTCAGATTGGCCAATGTCTATGGTGTTATCTTTGGCTCCTGGGACGAACGTTTCATGATCCTGTTTTTAGATGACTCACCTGGTCTGTGGACGTCCATGAAAACATTGCAACATAATTGAACATCCATAAAGGGACGCGGTGGCTCAGTGGCTAAGACGCTGAGCTTGTCGATCAGAAAAGGTTGGCAGTTCGAATCCCTAGCGCCACATAACAGAGTGAGCTCCCGTTACTTGTCCCAATTTCTGCCAATCTAGCAGTTCAAAAGCATGTAAAAAATGCAAGTAGAAAAATAGGGACCACTTTGGTGGGAAGGTAACAGCGTTCCGTGCGCCTTCAGTGTTTACTCATGCCGGCCAAATGACCACGGAGACGTCTTTGGACAGCGCTGGCTCTTCTTTGGTTTTGTAACGGAGATGAGCACCGCCCCCTGGAGTAGGAAAAGACTGGCATGTATGTGCGAGGGGAACTTTTACCTTTTTCTTTACCTTGAACATTTGACCTCGGTTCCCATTTGTTTAGCAGAGTGATGGGGTTCGGGGAAAAACTGTCTTTGTGTCTAGTTATTCTGATGTGCAGTGCTCCATGGCATCGTTTTGAGGGTAGTAGTTGAAACAGTTTATGTGCGGGACGTAAGGGGTCTGTAGATATTTTCACAGCCCTCTTTTTGACTCGTGCAGGATACAGGTCCTCGATGGAAGGCAGGTTGGTAGTAATTGTTTTTTCTGCAGTCCTAATTACTCTCTGGAGTCTGTGTCTGTCTTGTTGGGTTGCAGAACCAAACCAGATAGTTGTAGAGATGCTGAAGACAGATTCAATAGTTCCTCTGTAGAACTGGATCAGCGGCTCCTTGGATATGTCGCGAAATAAAATAAAAATGTATTCTCCCCCCCAAAAAGATATTTCGAGCTCAGTTATGGTTGTAAGTTGAGAACTACCTCTACTGTGACGGATACAAACTTAAGTGTCCTAAACTAAAGAATGGGCTCCTGTTTCAAATTTCTCTTGTCTTTTTTTCTCCCCTCAGTGACTCTCTGTGATAAGGACATGACCGCATCCACCGTTCCTGCGGCCAGCAAATCTATCCCCCTGGCCGCCACCACCGGTACCTCAGAGTCAAATGCTACCGAATCACCATCTTCTCCCACCATCCAACCAGAGGAGAAACCTGCCTCAGGAAGCTACACGGTCAAATCTGGCCCAGTTACCTGCATTCTGGCAAACATGGGTTTGCAACTGAACGTCACCCAACAGGTTTAACACACATATTGTCTTGCTTCTTCCTTGGGCAATTGTGGAGAGTGTTGTGTCACAGCGTTTGAGGCTAATTAATGGTGTCTTACCACAAGGAGATAGAGGAGCTGCAATCTCTGGGTTTGACTTTTAACCCCAGTTTTAACATTCTCTGAAAGTTTCTCAAGAGGAGGTGGCTGAAATTGGGTGGAATATTGCTTTAGAAGAGTGGATCTTTCTCCTTTTTATGCTAAAGTTAGAAAAGGAGCATAGAAAACTTTAATTCTATCCCTAGAAGAAACTGAAAAACTCGTGTTAATCCAGCCCTGGATATTGGCATTAAAAGAAAAGTTAAAGAATACAAATTCAGTGTTCTCAGCTGCCAAGAGAATCCTTGCTCTGACCTGACCATTAACAGTTGTATAAAAACAATTTAAAACTGGATTTTTCAACCCTTTTTTCCTTCCATTTACTATCCTTGCTTGGTTCAAAGACAGGAGCAGGCCAAAGCAGGGAGTTAATTTGTAAACAATTGCTAATTAATGCCCTTTGTTTCAAACCATGCATTCGCCGATTGGTTTTGCTGATTGTACACCAAGCCAGAGCTTCAGTTCAGGTTAAGCATGCAAAAGTTATTAAGTGCACAAATAAAAAGAGCTTTGGTAGCTTTTGGGTGCCCAGCTCACCAGTAGGGGGAGCGTAAATTTTCCCAAATCTCGCCTGTAATGTCTGGGAATCCTGATTCCTTGAGACTATAAGGCGCCTTGCTGATTAATTATGGATGATAGAAGAATAAATTCATTTTAAATCAGTAAGCAAAGGCACCCACAGCTTGGAGGGACACCCTCCTTTTAGAAATGACTTCCATATTTTTTTCTCAGGGCAAAGGGTGTTTTTTTTTTACCTCAGCTTAATTTGAGTTAATTTTTTGAAAAGTTGGCCGGGTTGATATTTTAATAGAATCTTTATGGTGACGTGCTTTGTTTCTTGGTTCTGGCATTGCCCTTAGCCATTGTGCACCTTTTAAAACAGGCTTTGCTGTCTGAGGAATTCTGGGAGTTGAAGTCCACAAGTCTTAAAGTAGCCAAGGTTGGAGACCCCTATTTTAAAATAAGGTGGGGTGTGGGTTTTGGAAAAGATTTTGAGTTCCCCAGATGTCTATGGAGATTCTCCAGGTCATGGTTGTCCCAAAGGTGCTTTTTTCTTTAAAAAAAAAAAAGAGGCAACTGGACTTTCTGGTTTTTATTTGAAGACGTTTTGCTTCTCATCCCAGAAGCTTCTTCAGCTCTGAGTTCCCCAGAGCAGGGGGTCTCCAACCTGGACAACTTTAAGGCTTTTGTGTCAGGATTCTTGCAGTTACCCCCAATTAAATCATGAGTCTGTAGCCAAACTTCCAAAACTTCAAAAGGATTTATTGGGAGTTAACTTGCCCAGCACTGCCTGGGTGTAGCCAACTCTGAGGCACATCATTCATTGTCACCCTTGGCCCTGGTCTTCCCCCATCCACTGGCTGTATCGTAATTCATATTCTCCAATGGGACGCATCCATAGCCAAGAGTCATCAATCAGGCTCTCCGGTTAGAATTTTGCATGGCAGAAACTTCATTCACCTATTACTATCTTTGAAAAACCATTTATGGAATGCACTTTCGGTTTCCAAGCTGCCACACTGCTCTTTTAAACCCCTCCCCCCCCTTTCTGTTGGCAACTCTAAAAAGACTATAGAGATATTTTATGAGTTGACATTATGGATTTCAACTCCTAGAATTCCTCAGCCAGCTTTCCTGGGAGTTGAAGTCCACATATCATGCCCTTTTTACGAGTCAGACCCTGAGGGAGAGGAGGAACAGCCAACAAGGAGTGGAGGTGTTGCTCAGGAGACTGGGGAAGGGCAGAGGCCAGCTGGGCAGTCAGAGGAAGAACCAGGCCCATCCCCTCTTCATCCTAGGACACTCAG
Source organism: Pseudonaja textilis (assembly GCF_049901715.1). Taxonomy (NCBI): domain Eukaryota; kingdom Metazoa; phylum Chordata; class Lepidosauria; order Squamata; family Elapidae; genus Pseudonaja; species Pseudonaja textilis. The sequence continues at coordinate 16,687,912 of NC_142001.1, forward strand.
GGAGGAACGGAGAAGGAAACAACTTGGCTTGCGAGAGAGGAAGCGGCCATGATCCCCCTCATTGGTTACAGCTGGGGAGAATAGTATATAAGAGAGACAGTTACAACACAGCGTTGCCAGAAGCAAAGCGTGTTTTATTTTGGGCTGAAGTAATCTTGGCTGGCATTCTTCCAACAGACTGTGCCTTGTTATCTCCTTGAAGTTGGTAATTACTTATCCTGATCCATTGTGGAAATTCCTCCATTGTAGTTTGTTTTGGTTTTTTATTTCATCTCTATCTGCTCATTAAGTTCGGACTGTATTGCTTTCTTTTGAAGACTATTTTGAGTACGTTTTATCTCCAGCTGAGAATTATTGAACAGTGGGGCCAAGTTGGAGGCATTAAAGGACATTTATTTATGTTTTGGATTTTGTTACGTTTGTGTTACACTCCCGATCATCACAGCCCAAGTCTTAAAGTGTCCAAGGTTGGAGGCCCCTGCCCCAGAACACAAATATTTTTGGTGGGCCTTCCCACTCATGAGAGATGTGTACGGTGAGACAGAATCATCCCGCTTCTGTTGGTCAGCCAGGATTAGCCCTGGAGATAATTTCATGAGCTTCAACGCAAAGATATTCGTGGGTGGAGATTTAAAAAAAAAAACCACAGAAGAAACTCACCTTTAAAAGGGCTGAAATGCTTCTGTTTTTTTTTTCCAGACTCCCATGATAACCAACTTTAATCCAAACAACACGGTGGCCTCTGGTAATTGTGGCAAGACAACCGCTGTGCTTCGGTTGAGTGACGGAAACTTTAAAGTTGATTTCCTGTTTGCTGTGGTGAGTAGCAGTAGCCGTAGCACTCAGACTTATATACTGCTTTGTGGTGACTTTCCAGCCCTCTCTAAGCGGTTTACAGAGTCTGCTTATTGCTCCCGACAATCTGGGTCCTCATTTTATCGACCTCGGAAGGACGAAAGGCTGAGTCAACCTGGAGCCTGGTGAGAAGCCAAATTGCAGGCAGGCAGCAGAAGTAGCCTGCAGTAATGGACTCTAACCACTGCACCACCAAGGCTCACCACTGGGGCATCTACCAGTTGATGCACCGACTTTATTTATTTAGGTTTTATTTTCCCCTTGCAAATCAATTTACCCTTTCCTGATAAAATGAGAGAAAGCTAGGGAATCCCTTTCAAGTTTTTGCTGGAGGAAGTAAAGAAGTTCCCAACCAGTTTTTTTCCAGAATTATTGCTTCAGCCTTAAATGCAGCCACTGCAGGACCATTTTACAGTCTTTCAAAATTGGATCGCTTTCATTAAACCGTGAATTAACAGCCCGTTGCAGTATCAGATTACACCCAGCAGCACTGAGATATCCAATTGGGACTTCAGTCTGTTAGGTATTTGTTACATCTACTTCCATGCTAAAGGCATTTGAGTGAGTTGCCTGCTAGGAGCTTGACACCCGAAGGGTCATTTTTCATGGAATGAAAGGGAGGAAAAATGATTCGGTGCAATCAATGAAATTCCGTTGAAACAAAAATGGAATTTATTTTTCCCTGCTCCGCTTTTCAGAGAATTAAGGGTGCTGTAATCCACCCTCTTTCCCCAGAATAAATAAATAAATTACCATTGTACGGTATGTTTGTGCTGTTGGGAGTAGTGCGGTGGCCAAGAGGTAGAGCTCTCGTCTCGCAGTCAGGAGGCTGTGAGTTCGATCCTAGGTAGGAGGTTGGTATTTCTCTCTCTGGGCACAATGAGAATATATCTGCTGAACAAAACTCCTCATTGGTGACAGGAAGGGCATCCGGCGCCAGAATAAATAAATATAATTGAACGGTATGTTTGTGCTGTTAGGAGTGGTGCAGTGGCCTAGAAATGGAGCTCACAATTGCCTCACAATTAGGAGGCTGTGAGTTCAATCCTAGGTAAGATGTTGGTATTTCTCTCTCTGGGCACAATGAGAATATATCCACTGGGAACAAAACTCCGTATTGGCAACAGGAAGGGCACCTGGCCAGTAAAACACCCTGCTAGCTCCATTCAGTTGCCTAGATTCCACCGCGCAAGGGATTATGGGGTCGTTAAATGTTCATGCTGTTAGGTTTCCCCTGAAAAAGTATTCTCGGTAAAAGTATGTCCATTGTATATGTGTTAATTGGTGTTTCGTTTTGTGAAACAGAAAAATTCAACCTCTTCGGAAAAATTCTATCTGAAAGGAGTGGATATCACTGTGGCGGATTCACCAAATGGTAAGAGAGGTTTGGTCACTGGCAGCCTACTGCAGGTGGTCCTCAACTTACAACCGTTCGTTTAGTGACCATTGGAAGTTACAATGGCGTTGAAAGAAAAGGGACTCCGCCAACTCTGAGACACATCATTCATTGTCACCCTTGACCCTGGTTTTCCTCCCACCCACCCCCGGGTGTATCATAATTCATATTCTCCAATGGGACCCATCCATAGCCCAGAATCATCAATCATGCTCTCCAGTTAGAATTTGTGATGAGCCAGGGATACAAAATAAACACAGTCACAAAAACAGGTGAAGCCCCTTTTATTCCTTCACTTTGCTTCAAAGCTCCAAACATCCTTGACTGGAGACAAAAAAACTCCCCCACAAACAATTACGGAAAGGAGGAAATGCCATTTAAACTAAAAATGCCTATAAATTATAAAGAGTAAAAACAACACAGACCACACTGAAGCGAATAAGGGAACCAGACAAGATAAGGGCTTGAAGATGTCCGCAGATATCGGAACACACACCGGGAAGGACACCAAACTCAGAGAGGAACGACAGACTAGAGACATTTCCACGCTTTGTTTCCAGCACTGGCCCATACGCATGTCTGTCCTTTTAACCAGTTCTCACAGCTGCAGCCCATGAAGAGGATCAAGGCCCTCTCCTCCCCCCGTAGACCACGCCATTCGTGTCTCTCCCGTAACCTCTCCTCCCTGTGTGCCCTAGGATGGAGAGGGGATGGGCCTGGGTCTTCCTCGGACTGCCCAGCCGGCCTCTGCCCTTCCCCAGGCTCCTCCACAACCTCTCCACTCCCTGTCGGCCGTTCCTTCTCTCCCTCTGGGTCAGCCTCCAACAGGGGCATGACAGAATTTTGCAGTGGCAGAAACTTCAGTCACCTAGTTACTATCTTTAAAAAACTATTTACGGAATGCAGTTTCAGTTTGCAAGCTGCTGCACTGCTCTCCCTTCCCTTTCTGTTGGTAGCTCTAAAAAGACCATAGAAATATTTTATGAGTTGACAGTTTGCACTTCTTTAACGAAAAATGTTTTGCAAGAAATCCTCCAAAAGAGAACGGCACAAACTTTGGTCAGGATATTGACTCTGAGAAGGATATGGTTAACTGTCTTTCCTCACCCAGTTCCTAAGGACAGTGAGTCACCAGCAAAACCGAAAACCAAGAATTAGGTTGGTTGGAGAAAGTAAACATCACTTGGAATTGTTTCCCAAAAAGCACCCCCAGCAAAAATGCCTTTTGTTTTTGTTTTTGTTTTCAGTGATTCAGTGCTTCATTTGACTCTGGTTTCTTAGAGATCTTTTTGGTGCTTTTCTTTTAATAAGCAGACAATTGTTACTTAATAATGACGCAAGCAAAACACAAATGGTTGGTTGCTTAGATGTGTATCAAGCAACTCAGTTAGCCATGGACAATATATTGAGCAACTCATATGCATTTGAACAAAAGGAAAGAAGTGGTTAGAGGTGTTTATTGAACAAAACAACTCGCTAGAAACATGACTAGATTATCTGAGAATCTTTTTCCTTGACTCTCTGTTATTTTTACAGTGGACAACCAGAAATGCATACCCCGCCCCCTTGCAAAACAGGTGCATAGTAAAATATAGCTCCCGCTATTGTATAAAGAAAGCAGGTGGTTAAATTAAATATATAGAGAGCCACTTCGATCTAAGAGTTGTAAGAAGCTAGAAAGCCAAAGACTGTCCCACCTTAGGCATGAAAGCCAGCTGGGTGACTTTGGGCCAATCTCCAGGAGACAGTGAATTCTACTGTCGCCTTAAACCTGAAAGCCAGTTGGGTGACTTTGGGACCAATCCTTTCTCAGTGCAACTCACCTGACAGGGTGGTTATTGTGGGGAAAATAAAAGGAAGGAGTATTTAATTTATTTGCTGCCTTTTAATTGTTCATCTTAAAAAATAAAAGCCGGGATATAAAATTTAAAATAAATGAAAACAACACATTATTGCCATCCAAGCTCATCTACCACCTTGTTCCTCTTCAGCTACTATTTCGGCCTCAAATCACACCCTCAACAACTGGGAAACCACCATGGGGAACTCATACCTGTGCCGAAAAGAAGAATCGATCCTGGTGAGCCCTGGCTATAAAATAAACATCTTTGATTTAAAGATCCAGCCATTTGAAGTGGAAGAAGGGCAATTTTCAGCAGGTAAGAAGAAAAAAGCCAAGGAAGATTTAGGACTCTTCCATCTAAAGATTCAAGGGACAAATGTCTATGCAGATTATTATTCATCCAGGTCATGGTTGACATTTTTTGTTGTTGTTCAAGAGGCAACTGGACTTTCTGGTTTTTTTTTCTTTTGAAGACATTTTGCTTCTCATCCAAGAAGCTTCTTCAGTTCTGACCGAATGGTGGGGAATGGAAAGATTGATACTCCTTGCAGACAGCTGGTCATTTGCATCCTTTTAGCAAGTCATTGAGGCCTCTTGGAGGTTTATCTGTGTCCTCAGGGCCACCTGGGTGGTGCAAATGAGAGTGGAGCCTTCTTAGAACTGCTTGAAAGGACTTTGTTGTAGACTGGAGATAGATGATGTTGTATCCCTGTCCCTCTGTTGAGAGAGGGCTGTTCAATTTTGATCTAGATGACCTCTTTGACCCCTCTTTCAAGCCATCGATGCTCTCTATCCAAAATGTGGACTTTGCTGTCTTCAAAAGAGCGACCTTTTGTCTTTTAAATGCAGAACCTAGTCCAGATGAGTTGGTTTTCCTATGTTGTGCCATGCATTTATTCCATTCCCCACCATCCGGTCAGAGTTGAAGAAGCTTCTTGGACGAGAAGCGAAACGTCTTCAAAGAAAAACCGAGAAAGTCCAGTTGCCTCTTGGGTTGGGAGGGAAGCACCTTTGGGACATCGAAGGAACAATCAATCCAATGTGGAAACACCTAATCCTCAGCTTACAACCAAAACCAGAGCCGGAATTTCTCTTGCTAAGGAGGCCGTTGTTCAAGAGAGTCGAGCCCGATTTTGCAACCTTTTTTGCCTCACTGGCTTTGCTTATTTAGAAGCCTCCTGGGAAGGCCGCAAGGGGCCATCACATCACCCCAGGACGCTGCAATCCTCACAAATACGTGCCGGTTGCCAAGCGACCATATTTTGATCATATTCTGGGGGTTCTGTGACAATCGTACGTGCGAGCCGCTGTTTTCAAAATCGTGGTTGTAACTTCAAAATGGCGGCTGAAGGAATGGTTGTAATTTCAGGATGGCTTCCAGTCCCCAGATTGCATGAGCCAGAATGGTTATCGCTAGAGAATAGATAAAACTAACAATAACAATAAGAGTTTATGCTGTGACAACAGCTTTGGGGTATATATTGAAAGAGGAGTGCATTTCATAAGGGGTAGAGAAACTGATATATCTCATAGAAAACCATAGCCGGTTCCTTTAAAAATCAAGATTTCTGCTGTGAAAATACTTGGGGTCAATTTTCAAAGAATTTTCAAGTACACTTATGTCCCTCTTCTCAAAACGTTGAATATCTTAAAAAAAAAAAACTTAAGAACTTCTGACTCTTGAGCCTCTTCATCTTAAAACAAATTTATCTTAAGATAAACATACTTGTAAACGCTATAAAGGTAGTTTTGTGTTGAATTCAGTTTATTTTGAATGTCTCATAATCATCTTTTTTGGAGCCAAAACTTTTCAGATGATGAACAGGACTGAGAGAAGATTGACTTGAAGCCTGGATTGGCCTCTTAATCTAAATTTTTGTTCATTTTTTTCCCCACCATTCTTTTAACCCAACAAATGTTCAGGTTTTTTTTAATATGTATATATATGTGTGTGTGTGTTTTATGAAAGTTGCATCACCTTTAAGCATCTATGGAAAATTTTAACCTAAAAGCTGGTAAGTTGGCAGGCAAGAAAGCCAGAATATTCCCAAGATACTTGCGGAAGCAACCCCGTAACTTAGAAAACGATGTCAGATTTCACGAGGTTTTGATGTCCTCATGATAAGAGCATATAAAACTTCTAGCCAGAATGCGCACACATTGAAGGAGAAACCATGATATTAAAAGAAAAGTTAATGAAGAGTTCTGGTGGAATTTTAGCCATTTTTGAGATTCTGGCCAGATTTAATTTCAATCGTTGGCAAAAAGGCCATCTTGACGTCTTCCAAATTGGTCATCTGTTCTTTTTTTTTTTCTCAATTTCCATGGAAAATGTTATGAAAGCATCTCTTAAGATGAATTCTCTAAATTAGGTTTTTTAATGTCTGCGTGAAGACCGACTCTTTGGGTTCTCTTTTCAGCAAACATCTTTTGATTTGTATTCTTTCTTTTTGTCACCCCCTTTCTCATCTACAGCGGGAGAATGTTTGCAGGATGATGACACTGTTCTAATCCCAATTGTAGTTGGAGCTGCCCTTGCGGGCTTGATTGTCATAATAGTGACCACTTACATGATTGGCCGAAGGAAAACTTACGCTGGCTATCAAACCCTGTAGGGTCTGGTGGTTTGACTGTTCTTCAATCTTAAAGCCCGTTTCCCACATGGAAGCCAATTGTGTAAAACTTGTGAGATTCTATTTAAAAACGGGGAGCGCCTTCTCCCTTGAAACACAGCCAACAACTGATCTCATCCCATTGTAAGAAGGACTTGCAAACTGCGTCGGAGAGCTTAGGAACGGCCAAACTCAGACCTGAAATGAAACTTTTAAAACTTGAAATAGGGTTAATGTAGAGCTGTACCAGTCAGTCAGTAAATAAGTAATTCTTGAAAAGAAGGTTAGTTTTAACCAGGGTCAATTTAGGTTGTTAAAGCAATAGGAGTGCAAATCAAAGCATTTGCTAATTCTATGTTGTGTACAAACAATGGTTAACCTAGGTGCCATAACAACTGTAACCTGGGAATCTAGGCCTATCTACAAAGTTGTTTTCTTTCAGCATACGACATCAAACAAATCCATTGGGTTAACTACTTCAGCCTGAATAAGCTTAATGCACTCTTCTCTCTCTCTCTCTCTCTTTATCAATTTGGTAGCAATGACTAATTTCGAAACTCCACTTGGCTCTTTGAGACTTAAAATAACACAATAGCAACATTTTTAAATATTGGAGGAGTAGGTATCCCTGTCTTTTGTGGATACTTACATGTATGGTATTCAGCTTTGTTCGGGTATTTTCCCACGTCATTATAGTTGTGCTTTTAAAGTTGTAGCAACTTTACAGACGAACACAATACAGAAGCCTGATGATGGCAGATGAGATTCTGCCGAAACGTTGCTACAACTTTAAAAGCACAACTACAATGATGTGGGAAAATACTCGAACAAAGCTGAATACCATATATATGTGTGTGTGTGTATGTATGTATATGTATGTACACACATATACATAGAGAGAATGAAAACATTGTTTTAAGTATCCTTAGTTTGCATAGCAGATGTCTGAGGATTTAAATTCCTCTTCAGCTGAAGGACTTACTTATTATGAGCTGGGTGCAAATAGAAGACAGGCGTTGTTTAAAGAAAAACCAGTTTGCACTTTTTGTATTTGCAGCTATTGTAAATGGATCTGAGGATCTTAGCCTCAGAAAGTTGTTCCTTTGAAGTGCCTGTAGAATGTTAGCGCATAAATTCCCATTGTAAGCCTTCTTAACAAAAACAATGTGCAAAGGGCTACTGTTTAAGGTTTTATTTTTTTCTGATGATAATGCAAAGGCCACAAAAGATTGGTACGCCAACCTCATAGCAGTGGGCTTCTCTGCCAGTTAAACCACTTTCACAACTGGATCTTAAAGGTACTTTCAGTGTACTAAAACTCCCTACTTTACAAACAATTAAGTGAGCAGTAGCTCTATAATGATGCCTATTCTAAAAATGAAGAGGATAAAGTAATCCTACCCTTAGTTTAATGCAGGGGTCTTCAAACTTGACAGTTTTAAGACTTGTGGACTTCAACTTCCAGAATTCCTCCTCCAGACCTGTTAGCTTGGGAATTCTGGGAGTTGAAGTCCACAAGTCTTACACTTGCCAAGTTTGAAGACCTTTCGTTTAATATCTTGCTTTTCTCCTTAAATGTGCAACCGTAATTAAGGTTGTACTTAAATCACTCTTGCACTACTCTGTGGATTCAACAGCTCTTTGTGTATGTTTGTGTTGGTTAACAAGTACCAGTTAGTATATTTGTCAAATCGTTATTTATATGCTACCGTAGATATTTACAAAGACTGAACCAAGCATGTACTTTCACTTGAAAATATATCAATGTCTCTGTTGGATTTGCACCCAACGAAAAGTCTGAACAATAGAGTAACCGGCGTGTGTCAGTTCTGATAAATGTCTGCTTTTAACTGTTGGAGCAACTATGGTCTTTACTATGTTTGTACTTCTGTGTAGGAATTTGACTGTTTGCACATAGTTCTCTAATAAAAATTTCTCCTGTTCATGTGGAAATTTGGTGATGCTTAATTGAAAACCTTTCTCTAGAAAAAGCAGTCTTTGAAGACAATTTGTCCCTGTTTCAACTGGAATCTTTTAGCACTCTGCGTCAGAAAATTGTTTATTATTATTGTTTATTGTCTGTCATGAGTCTCACTTTGGCTAAGGTGTCTTTTTAATGTAAGCCATTATTTTTCTCAAACTTGGCAACTTTAAGACGTGGATTTCAACACCCAGAATCCTCCAGCCAATGTTCTGAATTCTGGGAGTTGAAGTCCGTACCTTAAAGCATTCTGGGAGTTGAAGTCCACACATCTTAAAGCATTCTGGGAGTTGAAGTCCGCACATCTTAAAGCATTCTGGGAGTTGAAGTCCACACATCTTAAAGAATTCTGGGAGTTGAAGTCCACATATCTTAAAGAATTCTGGGAGTTGAAGTCCGCACATCTTACAGTTGCCCTGGTTGAGAGACACCTGTATAGGGAGCCGGTTCTTGTCACCTTAACAAATTACACACAAATCCTCAACCAAGCAATACTGAAACTTAAAGCATTGACAAGTGTGACTTAGAAAGTCCGCTCTGTGATTGTAAGGTTGGAATTCACTGATCACCTGGCTTATCACCCAAGTGGCCCAGAGGAGGCCTTGTTGCCGATGCGAGCCAGCGGCCAGATCATTCCTATCATTTTTTGGACAGTAGGGGGCAGATGTGTATAACAGCCGATCTCCACTATTGATAGAACAAGATTAGATCCTAGGACAGGAGCCTCCAAACTTAACAACTTTAAAATTTGTGGACTTCAACTCTCAGAATTCCTCAGCTAGTCATGCTGGCTGGATTTGAAGTCCACAAGTCTTAAAGTTGCCAAGTTTGGAGACTCCTGTCCTAGGAAGTCTCCCTTTAAAAGTTGTGGGGTTTTGTTGTGATCAGTTTGGGCAGAGACAGAAGCTAGCTTTAAGCATTTCCCAAGATCAATACAAGGAAATGCTTTTCCTGCCTCTTGGCTTCTTCTGGTCTGGACCACAATCACAGATGTAAAAGCAAGCACTCATTGGATGTGAAAGGCCTGTGTAGCACCCTCCAATGATTTTTTTCAAACTCAGTCAATTAAGATGTCTGGACTTCAATTACCAGAATTTAGAATATACAGTTCATCTGGAGATATATATCTTTGCTCCAACGAAACCATACATTAACGAAGTAGACAATAGTTGGAGACTTGGAGATGGTGCTCTTCGGTTCAATGCATTAAGCCATCATGGTTAGTTTAGTTGTCATTTGGTCTATTGGACAAAGCCAATCATTGGAGCTTATTCTGATGAGAGTCATAGAATTATTGTTACCAAAGCAAATGGCGCTGGTTATTCACCTAAATGACTAAATAAATGGAAATATTAGCCAAGGAGGAAAAAGATGGATTCATTTGAGATGTCTAGAGAGATTTCCTGGAGATTTTGCTTTATCAGTTATACTGCAGAATGATTTTCTTGAATAAATCACAGTGGCCCGGTTTATTATTAAGCCACAAATTGGTTTCCCAACCACCATGGCTGGAGAATTCCTGCTGGAGAAAGAATATTGCTTCCTTGTTTTGATTTCCAGTTCTCCAGGAACATCTGGAGCAATGTGGTGGACGAGAGAGTTGGTCTTTCCTTACCGAGTCTCGACAACCACAGGTCCCAATGTGAACATTCTGCAAATTGTGGTTCTTGAGATCCCAGAATTTCAATCAGAAGTCATATTGGCTGGGAATTGAGTTTTATATCTCTTAGAGGGGCATCTAGTTACCTTAACGTGTTCCATAAGCTTGGACTGTTGTTGGGCTCCCTGGGTCTACAAGAAGCTCTCTTGGCCAAAGTGTCTGAGGGCTTTGCAAGCGGGGAGATCTGCTTTGCTTTGTCGTTTGTGTTGGACAAGCAAAACATGGTTGAGCTGCCTTTGGCAACACGGTTGGGCCAGAGGCCAGAATGATGTTCTCTTCCAAAGAAGTCACCTGCTTAACTCTGTTTATCACCCTTTCTCCATCCAGCTGAAGATTGCATTCCATCAGGGGACAACTTCTTCGTGCCACTCCTGATGGCAGTAGCCTTGGTAGGCTTAGTTTGGTTGGTGGTGATGGCATATTGTACTAAAATTCGGCATCGTGCTGGCTATAGACAGATCTAGCGGCGAAAAACCAATGCAGGGTGAAGGCTTCCCTTTTCAAACTGCCAAGGAAGAAGGATTGGTGTTAATTTCTCACACTTGTTTGTAACTTTCCAAAAAACAAAAAAAAATCGCACAAAAGAACTGCTCTACCAACAGAAAGACGTTGGGGTTAACGGTCGTTGGATTGGTGACTTATTATGATCAGCTTAGAAGAGACTCCTGAATTTGGATTTAAGCCAATAGAAGCATAGAAAGGACCTACCCATTTTGGGGTGATTTAAAGGCGGCCAACATTGTAACTTTAACATGTTCAGCATCATTTTGAAAGAAGAAGTACACTAAATTATACTAAAGAAATTCAAGAAAAAAAGAGATACATGCTTCCAAACAGTTGGGTTTTTTTTTTTCATACTATGCTAGTGCTTTGCACCCTTATGAAAAAGCTGTGCTGTTGAAATGGGGTGTTTTTGTAAAACGTTGATGTCACAAAAGCATTTTTGAGGGTGTTGAAATATCCTGTGTTTGTTTTCTCTGCTGCTTCGGTTAAACCATCTTGCAAAGACACCAGCCAGAATTGCAAACCCATGCATGGAGAGTATGTGTGTGTGTGTGGAACCAGAAAGTGTTGGCGTTCCTAAACCCAAGATCGTGACTCGGTGTTGACTCTGCCTGAAATGTGAACCAGATTTTTGAACAGGGCAGCTGGATTCACATGTTACGAAGCCACGGCTTAATACAATAGCTACCCAGTCACCATAATAGTAAGCCAACAACTTGGTTTAGCCAGCCACATGGGATCAGGCTGGGATGGGGGTTAACTATTCTGGACATAGTTAGATCATTCCTATCTTCCCACAAGGTCAGCTACAAAGAAGTGCAAATTAGCAATTGTGCAAGTTAAGAGAGGGCCTGCTCTAATTAGCCCTGTCTGGTAAGTGTTCATTTGGGAAAGTTGGTAAATCAGGAAGACAACTTAAGAGCCAAATGGTTAAGACCAACCCACCAACCCTTACCCAACATAAATTAAATTTAAGTATACTGCTATTTACGCTTCTGCTAATTTACCTGCCAATACTTGCTTTGATCGCTAACTAACCTTCTGTCTCTTGTTTTGTTTTGTTTTTTCCCCCCGTCTTTATCTCTGCAGCTGAAGAATGTAGAAGTTCTGATATTCTCTATGTCATCCCTATTGTGCTGGGTGTGGTAACTGGTGTCTTGGTTATTGTTGGCTTTGTGATTTTTATGGTTTCCAAACGCAAGGGTCAAGTGGATTATAACCCTGTGTAAATCTCCCTTCCCTTTTCCCCTCCTTCCCTTCCTCTTTTCCCTCCTCAGTCCATTTTCTTCCTTTTATTTTTTCCCTCAGCATTTACTCGGATGTTCTTTTTGAAATTAAAAACAGGAAAAAAAAAACTATCCACTTCGTTGAGAGTATTTTGGACTTGTTATGCTGTGGGCTGAGCTACACAGTGTGAGTGTGTGTGTGTGTGTGTATATGTATAAAGTTTTCACGGGTACTTACATGTATGGTATTCAGCTTTGTTCTGGTATTTTCCCACGTCATTATAGTTGAGCTTTTAGTTGTGCATGACAGTACAGAAGCCTGATGATGGAAGATGAAATTCTGCCAAAACGTTGCTACAACTTTAAAAGCACAACTATAATGATGTGGGAAAATACCCGAACAAAGCTGAATACCATACATGTAAGTACCCGTGAAAACTTAAGAAAACAAATACGTATGTAAGTATGTATGTATATGTATGTATATAATCTTGCATTGACACCTAAGGAAACGCTTCGTTTGTGGTGGTGCCTGAAAATAAAAGCGCCTACCTTCTCAAATGCGTTTTTCACGGGTCTTTCTTACGTGCTGGGAACTCTGATCCTACCACATCCAGCAGCTCTGGATTGAGAAAGCCTGCTTTGAACAAATAGGAAGCCGAGATCAACAAACCCCAGGTAGCCGTGAAATGGGGAAAGCTGTCTTAGGAAGGCATTGCCATTTTTTGTTCTACTATGACTGGAAACTCCTGAATTGCTGCATTTTGGGATTCTGTTATCGTGCATGGGGAGAAAAAAGCTCAAATCTTTACTGAAAGTGGAGTCCAAAAAGTTGGTTATATCTGGAAGAAATGGTGCTTTACTGTCCCACAAAGAGATTTGCGGCAAGAATTGAAGGGATTAAGTAAAGTTTTTAAAAAGCAGGAATTCAAAAGAACTTCCTAGTCTCTCAGATTTCCAATGTGGGAATCCTAATCTTGGTATACCCGAAGAGCCAGTTGGGTCTAGTGGTTAAGACATTGGGCTAGAAACCAGGAGATGGTGAGTTCTAGCCCTGCTTTAGCCAGCAAAGCCGGTGGAGTGACTTTGCCCCAATCGGCAGGAGATAATGAGTTCTAGTCCCACCTTAGGCCTCAAAGCTACTGGAGGACATTGGGCCAATCACCGGGAAACTTAGTTCTTAGTCCTTAATTCTAGTCCTGCTTAGGTGTGGAAAGCCAACAGGGTGTCATTGGGACTGTAATTCCCTTTCAGCCCAACCTGCCTCCTAGGATGGTGGTTATGGGGAAGATGAAGTTGTATTGTGTGTGTCCACCACCTTCAGTTATTGATAAAAATAAAAGGGGGGTATGTATAAATAAATAAAATGGAGTAGGGCTCCAACAGACCTCAAAAGAGCTGCTAAGGGTTTCATTTCAAGGTGGAATCCTAACCCTGGTGGATCGTTCTTCCCACATCCTGAGAGCCCATGGTACAGTCCATCAATGGCATTTTAAGGCCTACCCTTCAACGGCCATCCTTCAAGTCTTTTGTGAGCCCACAGGCAGTACAGAAAGAGGCTTTGTTAGGTTGTAAAGTCAGTCCTTTTATTTCAGGGTACAAACATTTGAGACCCCCCACACCTCTTCACAGCCTTCCCCCCAGCTGCGTCCCTCCCGGTCTGAAATGCTGCATCAGGAACGTTGGGAGGCAAACGAGGAAGCAGTCCGTACACACTCCAAATGCTGGTTCTCCTTGTTCGCATGTAGGTCTAACCACCCCATTCCAAAAACACGGAAGTGCGCGACTAAACGGAAGTCCCAGTTCTGGTGTCACCACTGTGGGGTGGGCCTTCCGTGGAGGTCCTTGTTCCCCTGTGGGGTATTTTTTTAAAAAAAAAAACACGGTGCTGAGCACCTTGAAGGCTTCCAAGCAAACATCTTGAGATGGTCAAGAAAGAGGTTTAAAGAGGCCCTCCTCCCTCGAGATCCCCCTTGTCTTATCTTTGCAAACCTGATTTAGGCATTCAAGGCTGGTGAACTTGGGGGAAAAAAACCCCACGTTTTCCTCTCTTATTTAAGGGAACACCTATCTTGATCAAGAAGGTCTACGCTGCCTAGGAAGGCATGACTGCCACTAAATTGAGCCAGAAAAGCAATAGGACAAAAATAACTAGAAGGGAGGGTTTTGGGGGCGAGGGCCGGGTCAAAGATTACATTTAAGGCCAAGTAAACTTTTGCTGGTTATTCTAACTTCTACGATGGTTAAATCTCAGGTTTTAGAAGGCCTTTTAGTGATGGCTTTTGTGAAAATCCGTTTCAAACATTGCCAAAATAGAACGCTGCCTGGTTCCCCTGCGCTACCTACCTACTACCCCATACTGGCCCATTAAATACGAAAGTGGCTCGCCGACTTCTGTTATCGACAGCAAAGGTTATCTTTTCCCCAAAGAGAAATTTTTTAAAAATATTTTTTTTAAATAACAATAAAACCAATTTGTGGTATGATGGCAAAAACTCCCACTTGGTGCCAAACGCCATCCCTTCCGATGCACCTAAGGGGGCGAAGATTTAAAACGCTGTTTTATTTAAAATGTTTTTTTAAAAAACAAAATAAAATTCGTTGGGCTGATGGGTTTACTCGGAGGATGAATGTATTCGAGCGCTTTATGTTTATGTTGAGTTCCAGATCTTGGGAGCTATCTTTTTATTGTATTTATGTTTCCAAAAAAAAAAAAAAAAACCAAAAACCATCCCTCAAAATAGGTCTGGAGTTTCCTGGTGCTACGTCAATGGCCGATTGGATTTGTTTGAGGAAATGTTTGAGTGCCATAAAGGGGGGGATCACAAAACGGGGAGACCTGGCCTTAGCTGTTGACGGTTAGTGTGAAAATGATCCGTCCCAGAAACCGATCGTTGTTCACCGTGTTGATAATTCCTTTCCCATTCAGCTGGCACTGAAGGTCCAGGGTTTGGTTTCTTGTAATTCCTGTGAAATGAATAGCTACCACGGGCTGCGTGTAGTTCACCTGGAAAAGGATCAACCAAGCGAGACCTTTTATGTCAGACTCGGAAACGGCGCAAAATGGGAAAGCAATGAAAAACAACATAAGCGATAAAACGTTTACCGGTGGGCTCTAGGAACAGGTTATCCCTTTGAGCAGTAACCATCATTAGAGAAAGCCCTGAAAAAAATGCTGTCGGGTAATCCTCTGCTTATAACAACACTTGGGCCTGGAACTCCCGTCACTAAGCCGTGGGGTCATTACACCTGATTTTATGCACTTTGTCACCATGGTTCTTAAGTGAATCGCCAGAGGTTTGGGTGAATCCCACAGTTGTTAAGCTTCCCCCATGGACTTTAGTTGTCGGAAGCTCCCTGTTGTGGACTGTCGGTCGCCGGCCCCTCCTACAGCCGAATCAGATGAGGAGGAGGCGGTGTGGGAGTCAGGGTTAGCATCAAGGCAGCCTGAGAGCTCCGAGGGGAAAGAGGGAACGGGGCTGGCAGAGAGGCAGAGGCGGAGCCTGGGCCGTCCATCAGCCCTCAGATGGAGAGTCAACAGCCCCCAGGTCTGGAGGTGGCTGATGAGGAAGAGGAGGAAAAGCTGGGTCCAGTGCCTGATGCATGGATGTGCAGAAGGCAGAGGAGAGGAGAGAAATAGAAATCTATGGGCCGGTCCTTGGGACGGAAGAGCCACCCCGCTGCTGGCGAAACCCCGCCCTAGCTCTGGGGATAAAAGGCAGGGGGCAGAGGTGAGTAGGCGTGGCAGACAGCTATTCATGTCCCTACTGGACAGACTTGTTAACCTGTGGGGAGAGAGAAACTTTTTCCCAGGGCTGCCGGCACTCCTAACAAAAGGAATCATTGCTTCAACTACAGAGGGTTTGTCGGTGTATAGGGAGCTGGGTCAGGACACTCCCCAGAAAGATCGCAAATAGTGACCACATCTTCCTGGGATGCTATGAATGCCATAAATACATGCCAAGCACCCAAAGTTTGATCCCACAACTGTGGGACACTGCATCGGTCATAAGTACAAGGAAGAGCCTCGTAACTTTGGACGTTCAACTAAAGGTTTAACTACCTCTATTGGGCAAAGTTCTGTCTGAAATGGTATGGATCTCTTGCTTGAGCAGGGGTTGGACTAGAAGACCACCAAGGTCCCTTCCAACTCTGTTATTCTCTAACTGAACTGATATTAGGTCATTAAAAACACGATTGTGACTTTGATACAAAATTGTAAAATATTTTTTTCAAGCATCAATAGAGCAAGGATAAGTGCTGGCAGAATTGTACAGAGTGTATCTCCAGCAGTTCAAAACATCTGGAGGCCACCAGTGTGGACTTTTTCTCCAGAAAGCCTCCTCGATACCAAAAGGGGTGATTCACACAAACATTAATCCAACGGTTAAATTTCTACTTACGTGCGAAAGTTTGCCATAATAAGGGAAATACATGGGATCAAATGTCTCGCTTGGGAAGAAGTCCAGTGACTGGAGGTGACTTTGTTCGCCTTTCTGCAATCCAAAAACAGAATAATTAAGCCAACATACATGACAAATCGACAACCGGCGACTCCGTTGATAGAAATCGGCTAGCCACTGTACCCAGATATAAAAATTGTCCTTCCCTTCTCCAAAACGTCCTGACAATTTTGGATTACAAGCAGGAGTGGGCTTTCAAAAATTTGAGCAACAGGTTCTCTGCCTGGTTGCTTGGTGGGTGTGGCCTAGTCGGCCTCCTGCACCACAGCAGGGTGGTTTCCTTGAGTCTCCGGGAGGATGAAAACGGCCTTCCCGGGCTCCGGAGGCTCTCTGGAAGCCGGAAATGGGCCCATTTCTGACCTTCCCAAACTTCTGGGAGGCCCGTTTTTCACCCTCCCCGAACCACTTCACAGGCCCTGCACTTACCTGCACCCAAAACAGGCTACGTGGGGATTCCGGGGAGGGGGGAGGGGCAGGGTGGATAGGCCCAGCCAAAGTGGGATTTGGGGGTTCTCTAAACTGCATAGTATCTTAGGGTCTCTCCCGAACCCCTGCGAACCCCCAGCAGCCCACCCCTGATTACAAGCAGTACTTCATTTAACGGCCACAATGGTCGTCAACAGTTCTGTTGCCGAGACATTTCTTCAGCGACTTTTTCCCCATCTTACGACCCTTTCTTGCCACAGACACTAAGGGAATCATGGCAGCGGTTAGATTAGTAACGTAGTTGTTAAGTGAATCTGGCTTCCCCGTTGACTTTTGCTGGTCAGAAGGTTGCAAATGGAAGGTCACGGGATACCGGCCCATAGATTTCCACTGCTCTCCTCTCCTCTGCCTTCTGCACATCCATACCTCAGGCCCTGGACCCAGCTATATCAATCGGTGGCTAATTATGTGAATTTTGATCAGGTGATCAGGGGGAGGTTGCAAGGGTTGTAGGTATGACAAACACTCCTCAGTTTTTTTCAGTCCCATCGTAACTTATAATGGTCACTAAATGAACTGTTAATTGAGGAGTATTTGTAATTGTTTTAAGGAACATGGGGCAGGTGATGAGCAGTTTTTCCTGCCAAAAATCCTGCAGAAATTATTGACAATCATGGGAGATGGGAGATCCTTGGCCTTGATGTAGACAGTGGCAAAAAAAAGGACAGAAGTTGTAAAATTGGGCGCAATTCATTGACCGCATCACTTAGCGATTGGAGTTTGAGTCCCCATTGCAGTCGTAAGTCAAGGACTACCTGAAGACCCTTATAGCTAAACCAGGGTTGTTCCTCACGTCATTTACAGAGTGCCCAGGCTGGTAAAATCCGATTTAAATGGTAACTACCTCTTGCTGTTCACAGTATTATGTCAAAATTGTGTCTCATTAAAAAGAAAAAAAAAAGGAGGCTGGATAGGTTTGGCTCAAAGTGTTTTTGGCTGCCAAGAATATCTGGTGCAAATTTGCAAATGGAACCAATAAAATCAAGATAATTTACCTGGATTTTGCAACTCACAGTAATTGGAGTGCCATAGCCAGGCTGATACCCGATTATCTGCAAAAAAAAAAGCTTTTTTAATTCCCTTTAAAAACACGTCGATTTTCTAAATTTTGCTGCCGGTAAAAATGAAAAAAAAAAAAAACAAGAGATCAGAAGTTACAACTGTTTCGAACTTCCTATTGCTTTCTTTTCAAGGGCCACAGAACTGTTCACACAGCCTTCCTCGATCTCTCCTTACCCAGTGTTATTTTTATTTTCATCATCCAATTTATATGGCTCCTCATCAGAGCAGAATGCCCAATATCTAAAGGAAGCAAGCTTAAGACTGCCCCCTGATTTGAAACAACACAATATCGAAGTCCGTGTTTTTCAAACTTTGCAACTTTAAGATGGATGGACTTCAACTCTCCTGGAGTCAATCTATTCTCCAAAGCACCAGAAGGCAGGACAAGAAGCCACGGATGGAAACGCATCAAGGAGAGAAGCAATCTGGAATCAAGGACAAATTTCTTGGCAGAAGTTGTGTGAGAACTCCATCACTGGAGGCTTTTAAGAAGAGATTGGATCGTTGTTTGCCTGGAATAGCATAGGGCAGGGGTCTTCAAACTTAACAGCTTTTAAGACTTGTGGACTTCAGCTCCCAGAGATCCTCCTCCAGTCATGTTCGCTCAGGAATTCTGGGAGTTGAAGTCCAAAAGTCTTAAACTTGCCAAGTTAGAAGACCCTTAGCATAGGGTCTCCTGCTTGAGTAGGACTACAAGACTTCCAAGGTCCCTTCCAATATTGTTATTTTGTTAAGCCACCGTTCCTTCTCCCTTGCTTCATGTCCACCTACGTGCTTGACTTGAACCCACTACAAGCATCTTAAACCTCTAAAACCCACCCCCAAGGGGACCTGCCAGCACTCAAACCTCTCAAGTCCACCCCATGGGGAAGTAAGCAAGTATAAAATGACCTTACGCGATTCATCTTTAGCAATATGCAAGGCTGGCCCTGTGAATATCCAAAGGTCTGGTCCTGAACTCCGGAGCACTTCATCAACTGGGACCTCTTGAATTGGCAAGCTTTCTTCACCGCAGTTTCATCACTGTCTTGCATGAAATAGGCGCCCGGGGTGCAAGGGATGTTTTTGGTTTCTTGAACCTTGTCGTCATACTCTAAAGACAACAGAGAATGTGGAGGTCCTGTAATGTAGATCTTACTGCAACGCGTTTCAATGCTGGGCTTTTGTTCTGACTCAACTCCCCAAATACAACAAACTCTCTGGTGTGAACTCAAAAGATTCCTTTATTAGGAATGCTAGCAGCCCTGGCAAAAAGTTCCTCTCTCAGGCTAACTAGTCCGTCTGTCTGGAAGATAAATAGTTGTCTGCCACATCTATTCATCTCCGCCTCCTGTATTTTATCCCCAGAGCTAGGGTGGGGCTTCACTAGCAGCGGTGGCTCTTCTGTCCCAAGGACCAGCCCATAGATTTCCACTGCTCTCCTCTCCTCTGCCTTCTGCGCATCCCTAATAAGGCACTGGACCCAGCTGTTCCTCCTCTTCCTCATCATCCACCTCCAGACCTGGGGGCTGTTGACTCTCCATCTGAAGACTGATGGACAGCCCAGGCTCCGCCTCTGTCTGTCTCTCTGACAACTCCATTCCCTCTTCCCCCTCGAAGCTCCCAGGTTGTCTTGATGCTGGTCCTGACTACTACTCCTCCTCCTCCTCTAATTCAGCTGCTGGAGCAGCCGGTAGCTGACACACCACAACAGCTTTTCAGGATAAAAAAAGGCTCCTTCTCTTTTCAGAATCAGGACTGTTGGGAGGGAAGATGTCCACTATGGTTTTGGTTCTAAGATTTTCATATTTCTCTGATAGTAGTGGACTATACCAGAGCAGCATATAGCGAACCAGTCTGGCCTAGTGGCTAGAAATTAAGAGACCGGCAGTTCTACATCCACCTTAGGCATGAAAGCTGACTGGATGATTTTGGGCCAATCACACAGTGTGATGACCTAGAGTATTTCAGAAATACAACAAAAAACCAAAACGTAAATCAAGATCCTTTAATGCCTTCAACTTGGCTTCCCTGTTTAATTGTTCACAGTGGAGGAGTAAACTATTTTCAAAATAACATTTCAAAGGAAAAAAAAAAACAGTTCAAATTCAAAGAGCTGATAACGAAGCAAAAACCAAAAACAAACCGCATTGAATAAAGTTCCACGACAGACCAGGATGGATAATTGCCAACTTCAGGAAGATAAGCAGGGACAGTCCGTTGGAAGAACGCCAACCAAGATAAACCTTCTTTAGGAATAAAACACTAATTTGTCTCCAGCGTCTGTTAGCACGCAGGTCCAAACTCTTATGCAGATCTCACACCTGCAACCCATGAAGAGGATCATGGCCCTCTCCTCCCAAGTAGACCACGTTCTACCTGATCCTCTCCTCCCTGCGTGCCCTAGTCTGGATAGGGGATGGGCCTGGATCCTCCTCTGACTGCTCAGCCGGCCTCTGCCCTTCCCCATCCTCCTCCACCACCTCTGGAGCCACACTTCCACTCCCTGTTGGCTGTTCCTCCTCTTCCTCAGTGTCAGTCTCCACCAGAGGCATGACCCACAGCTTATGCATACAATGTTTTTAAAACTACATATTTCTTTGCAGAAGGGCGCAATTTTTGCTTTTCTTAAAGGCAAATACCGTTCAAATAGCAAACTTTGGACGTGTTTCCCAAGTCTTTATAGAGCTCTTAATAGCTGAAGATGTCAGTCAAATTGACTTTGTTTCGTTTCTCTTTACCGTGTGGAATGGTTGGGTTTGGAAATCAAAACAGGAATGAAAAAGGAAATGCTGCAGCTTTTGGGAGGCAAAAGAAAAAAAAAGTAAACACAGACAATGAATAGATAAACAGTTACACAAAGGAGGAAAGGAAGGGCACCTTTTAAGAACAGTTCCAGGTTGTCCACATAAGGCTGCCATGAACTAGGTTGCGAGACTCTGAAGGCAATGTTGTAGGCCTGCTTTATGTATGGCCTAATCGTAACTCCTGCGAAAATAAATTTTAAAAGGAAAAATAAAACAAAATTCTTAGATCAACCCCTCCAAAGCATCCTTTCCTATGATGTTGACCAACTCTTCCCCAAAATATGGCAGATGCAAGGACGATGAAACATATGCAATTTGTAAATGGGTATGTATCAATTATTTCATATCCACATCATAGTTGCCTCTAATTTTAGCCAGCATAGAATAGCAATAATGCTTAGACTTATATGCCACTTTATAGCGCTTTACAACTCTCTCTAAGCAGTTTACAGAGTCAGCCTCTTGCCCCCCAACAATCTGGGTCCTCATTTGACCAACCACAAAAGGATGGAAGCCTGAATCAAGCTTGAGCCGGTGAGAATCAAACTGCTGGCAATCAGCAGAATTAGCCTGCAATACTGCATTCTAACCACTGCGCCACCACATATCTTCTCTGCTCTAAGTCCCTCCACACAGATGTGGAATTCTACCTGATTGGACCGGCTCTATAGAACCGGTTGTTATGATTCTGCCCAGTTCAGAGAACTGGCAAGTTGCACCACTGGTTGGCCCCTCCCCTCCTCGCCCCACCTACTCACTCCTTACCTGGCATGTGCGCCATCCAACTTGTCTGTGTTAGCCTAATTTTTTATAAGTTGCTATTTTTCCTTTTTTTTTCCCCCCGACCATCCAGTGTTCTGCTGTGCCGGGTGATTTAGATTAGCTAGAAAGCTGGAAATCATTGGATTTCTTTCTTTCTAGCTAATCTAAAAGCAGAGCTGAACCTTCCTTAGGACTGAAGCTTCTATTTTTCAGTGCAGACTCAGGTAGCAGATTGCAGAATGATAGATCTCTGAGTGAATCTATGATTCTGTGAGCAACTCAATCTGCCTGCCTGCTTTGCCTGATTTTGGGTAAAAGTTGCTCTCTTTTTAATAAAAAAAAGTTCAATATTTACATAAATATTTACAATATTTACATACAAGCCATGCTCATCCAGTCACGTGACCACCAAGCCACACCCACAAATTATGCTACCCCCACAGAACCGGTTGTTAAGAAATTTGAATCCCACCCCTGCCTGCACACCCTAGGTGTCTTCCCTTCCAATGGACGCCTTACAAGCCGCACTGGAGCACTTACCTGGTGGGGCAACCCTGTCCCTGTATCTTGGTGTGTAAGGGCTCAGCATGATCAAGACTACGTACATATACAATATGAACATGCCAGCCAGGAACGTGTACAGGACAATGTAAAACAGGAGTATCAGACCTGAAAGACAGAGCAGAGCTATTAGCTGATGGCCTCGTGATGGGTGATCCATCAGCGGGGGGTTTCAAGAAGAGACGGGACGGCCATTCCATATTCTGTGCTGTTCTATACTTTCCTGATTTCTACTCTATTCCATTCCATTCCATTCTCAAATTCTATTCTACATTCCTCTATTCTATTCTGTTCTATTTCTATTCTATTCTATTCTCTTCCTATTCTATTCTATTCTATTCTATTTCTATTCTATTCTTCATTCCTCTATTCTATTCTATTCTATTCTACTTCTACTTCTACTATTTCTAATCCATTCCATATTCTGTTCTGTTCTATACTTTCCTGATTTCTACTCTATTCCATTCCATTCTCAAATTCTATTCTTCATTATTCTATTCTGTTCTATTTCTATTCAATTCAATTCGATTCTATTCGATTCGATTCGATTCGATTCGATTCTTCATTCCTCTATTCTATTCTATTCTATTCTACTTCTACTTCTACTTCTACTTCTACTTACTATTTCTAATCCATTCCATATTCTGTTCTGTTCTATACTTTCCTGATTTCTACTCTATTCCATTCCATTCCATTCTCAAATTCTATTCTACATTCCTCTATTCTATTCTGTTCTATTTCTATTCTATTCTATTCTACTTCTACTTCTACTTCTACTTCTACTATTTCTAATCCATTCCATATTCTGTTCTGTTCTATACTTTCCTGATTTCTACTCTATTCCATTCCATTCTCAAATTCTATTCTATTCTATTCTATTTCTATTTCTATTCTATTTCTATTCTATTCTATTCTTCATTCCTCTATTCTATTCTATTCTACTTCTACTTCTACTATTTCTAATCCATTCCATATTCTGTTCTGTTCTATACGTTCCTGATTTCTACTCTATTCCATTCCATTCTCAAATTCTATTCTATTCTATTCTATTCTGTCTGAGCAGCAGGTTAGACTAGACAACCTCTAAGATCCCTTCCAATTTTGTTAATTTTGTGATCCCATTAAAAGGAGAATCAAGCCCAGGCCTTTTGGGAAAAAAAACAACCCCCCAATTAAAAATGCACGAAAGTCAATCCTCCATCCACCCCATGGAAGCTTCTCGCTGTGTTTTGATTTCCCAGCGGGGATCCCAAGTGCATTTTCCAAAGCAGCCTTTTAGCGCAGCTGTGACTTTTTGGCCTCTGCGTTCCTGAGGTGTTTACGTTACGGGCAATTTTGAGTTCTGGGAACAAACCGGCCGGCCGTGGGGACAGGACATGTGGGGGTGGACAGGGGGGGAGCTGCTGAGGGGGGTGGGGGAGAAACAAAACTTAATTTGAACCCGTGAGCTTTTTTGGCCTGGGGTCAAGAAAGGCCGGGAGGGAGCCTCTCTTTGAACACAGCAAGGGGGACGCTGCTGGCCAGGCGTGGATTGACTCATACGGGCCATTTGAACTGGGATATGGGTAGACGCAAGACCAAAATGGAGAGCACACACACACACACACACACACAATTTCTGTCGCTAAGTGAAGCATTTAGGGCACACCTTGCCTCGTTGTGCAAACTTTCCTGCCACCGTTGTTCATGGAGTTGTGAATGCAGGGCGGTCCTTGTCTTACTACAACCACGACCGAATCCCCAATGCCTGTCGCTAAGGGAGTCATTCCTTCCGTGAATGCTGCCCCATTTTACCACAGTTGACAGGCGAACCCCTGCAGTTGTAAACGCAGGGTGGTCCTCATCTTACGACCACAACCGAGTCCCCAACGTCTGTTGCTAAGCGAGACATTTGTCCCGTGAAAGCCATCGGTCCTAGATGGAAGGTAAGTTGGTAGCCATTGTTTTTCCTGCAATCCTAATACTCTCTGGAGTCTGTGTCTGTCCTGTTGGGTTGCAGAACCAAGCCAGACAGTTATAGAGGTGCAGATGACAGACTCAAGGATTCCTCTGTAGAACTGGATCAGCAGCTCCTTAGGCAGTTTGAGCTTAAAGGCTTAAAGGCGGAAGAATCAAACCCAAAATATTTGGCATAACAGTGTTTCATCCTTCTGTTAATTTCACACAGAGGGAATCCTCAACTTACAACCATTACAATGTTGTTTTTTAATGACCTAATAGTAGAACGGTTCAGTTCAAAAAATCCAGGCACTCCTTGACCTATGATGGTTAGCTTAACCACTGTTGAAAGTCACAAAGGCACTGAGAAAAAAGGGAGTTCTTTGTGAACTGAAGAAGCTTCTTGGATGAGGAGCGAAACGTCTTCAAAGAGAACCTTGCGGGGGAAAAAGCATCTTTGGGACCACCATGACTGGGATGACTGAGAATTTCCATAGACACAGTTTCTTAGTTTCTAGCCTGATGCACGTAACTCTTTTACTACATGTATTTTAAACTATATTGGGCTGCATTTTTACAGCACACGAATAACAGAACAGAATTACAGTGTTAGAAGGGACCTTGGAGGTCTTCTAGTCCAACCCCTTGCTCAAATAGGAAGCCTTATGCCAGTTCGGACAAAGGAGTGTCCAATCTCTTCTTAAAAACTCCCAGTGTTGGAGCATTCACAACTTCTTGTGGTAAGTTGTTCCATAGAAGAAACTGTTTTCACTGTCAGGAAATTTCTTCTTAATTCTAGACTGGATTTTTCCCTGATGGGTTTCCATCCAATGCTTCTGGTCCTGCCTTCAGGTGCTTTGGAGAATAGCTCGACTCCCCCTCTTCTTTGTGGCAGCCCCTTAAATACTGGAAGATGCTACCATGTCCCCCTTACTCCTTCTTTTCATTAAATTAGACACACACAATTCTTGCAACCATTCCTCATACGTCTGAGCCTCCAGTCCTTTAATCATGTTTGTTGCTTAAGGTTGTCCTCCCCCCTCTTTGGAAGAGCTTTAGAACCTATGCTGCCTTAAGAAAGTTCAAAACGTCCTCAAAGATCCCTCTTATCCTGGGAACCCCTTTTTTGAACTACGACCATCTGGCAGACGGTACAGGATAATAATAAAAACAAGAGCAAATAGGCTGAAAAACAGCTTCTAATGCATAAATGAAGGCTAGCAGTCTGGCACTCGGTCTTAAACCAAAGTTGCAAACTACAAATGACGTTTGTCAAACTCTTGTTTCAGCTCACTGTGGAATTCTCTCATTTTACTAAGATGGACGGAGCAAAGCAAGAAATGTGCTCATCTATGCTGGCTTATCAGGAACAAATTAATAATATCTGCATAACCAAAATTTTGCTCCTCCCTGGATAGATTCCCGGTGTTAAACTGAAAATGTTTTTCATCCACTCCATTTTAAAAAAGCAACATTGTGCACACGGAATGCAGTATTGATATAACTTTCATCCTTATCTCAATAGGAAATAAATGATGAATGATCAATTTCACTTACTCCAGCTCTTACCAGACCGGCCCAAACATTCCCGGGTTTCTGGATTCCAAATGAAAGTTTTAAATTCTTTAATCCTTTCGCCTCGCGTTTTCTTGCCCATCGTTTCTTCGTTCTTCTGTTCCTCTTCTGCATCCAGCTGATGTCTCTCTTCATCCTTATTTCCCTGGAATGATGACAAAGCAAATCCCGTACACAACATGAGCAAAATGTACTGGCCTACTTTTGCTGGTTGTTTTCATTTCTTCTTTCCACCACCCCCTACCCTCTGATCCATCATTCCTTCCCAGGAAAATAATTCCATTTGTCAGAAATAAGCACCGGTGGCTTTAATCTCCAGAGTCGGTGGTAAATTTCCATTGTGTCATCATTGCTTGCTCCTTATCAAATCTTTTCCAAGTGGGAAGAAGTTTTAAAGAGAAAGTGTGAGAACGCTTGGGCAACTCAAGGGTTGCTGAATATACCCAAATGATGAAGGCAGGCAGACCTACATAAATGTTTTGGGGGTGAGATAATTGGATCCTTCATCCAAAGAACCCAATGGAGCTTTTTTTTTTTTCATCCTTTTCCAGCACTACTCAAGAAAAATTCTCTCTGAATGGGGAGGAGGAGGAAGAGGAGGAGGGAGACTGTGCGGTCCTTGGTGCTCTCTGAGGATTCTTGGCTGTTTGCTTGCCAATGTTTTATTGCTCAAGAAGAGAACGCCATCAAGGCTGCACGGTGATGAGGGCTAGCACTGATGAGATGACCTAGTAGGGTAATGAAACGTCTGCAAGGAAACTAGCAAGCTCAGAGAGCACCAAGGACCCCATAGCTGCCGCCTTCCTCTCTTCTCCTCCTCTTCCTTCCTCTTCTTCCTCTTCCTCCCTGCAAACCTCACCCCATTTTAGCACTGATGATGTTAATTGAAAGCCACTCTTTCAAAGGCTTAATTGCAGTGACACCCCCTTCTCAAGGAGCCACTTCATCCCCCTTCCTCTTCCTCCATCCCAGAGATGGAATTGCTGATGAGTCACTTCTACCCATCTACCAGTATGGCCACGGTCCTTTTTAACCAAAAGAGCATCGTGGTTTTTTTTAATTTTGTATTTTATTTTATACAAACAATTCATCTTCCATTTAAACAGTGTGTCATCTGGGTACAAATACCTTGTGCAATAACAATGACAGTTAATACAATATTCATTACTATAGTATCAATATTCTATTCTTACTTTATACTACCATGCATAATATGTCTAGTTATTATAACAATCCCCTTCTTAGCATATTTAATTCTTATTCACGTGCTTACTATTTTTTGCTAATTTTCTTTCATTCCTAATTTCCATATTTATTCTCCAGCCATTGATAAAATAGATAATACCATGTAATGTTCAGTTGGTTCCTTTCCTTTAATTGCAAGGGTTAGCCTATTCATCTCTGCACATTCTAATATTTTCCTGATCATCTGTCGGAATCTTTTAACTTTTTCCAATGTTGTGCAAATCCAATTCTAGCTGCAGTTAATACATGAATAATTAGGTATGCCTTTACTATAAGAAAAGAAAGAAAGAAAGAAAGAAAGAAAGAGAAAGAAAGAAAGAAAGAAAGAAAGAAAGAAAGAGAAAGAAAGAAAGAAAGAAAGAAAGAAAGAAAGAAAGAAAGAAAGAAAGAAAGAAAGAAAGAAAGAGAAAGAAAGAAAGAAAGAAAGCATCATTTTAAGCAGAGCACTCAAAGGAAAGTAGATAGGCTGGTTAATCTAGAAGCAAGGACAATGATGGAGATGATGAGAGAAACACACAGGTAGCTCTCGACCTAAAACAGATAGTTTAGTGATCATTTGAAGGTTACCATGGCACCAAAAAAGTGACTTATGACCGTTTTCCATGCTTACGACCATTGCAGCATTCCCATAGTCACGCCATCCAAATTCAGGCGCTTGGGAGATAATTAGGAAGAGACTGTGTTGCACAGAAATGGACAGACTTACGTGGAAGATTAAACAGAAGACGCAGAATATTATCAAACGTGGAACTTATTCTACCAGTGGTTGGAAAAAAGGGGGCGGAGAATAAGAAGGTAATCTGTACTGCTAAGCAAATAAAATAAGCCAGACAACACAATGTTTATTAAGCACTAATGAAACAATAGAACATTAATAAAACTTTGTTTTTTTAATTCAAACACTTGGCAACTAACTGATATTTATGACAGTTACAGAGAGTTCTGACCCAGGCTTCCCAAGATCATGAAGCAGATTCTCTGTCCCGATAAAACCCCTTTTATTTAGTTTAAAGTGAATTCCTCTCTAGCAAAGTCCCGGCAAATAGTCTTTCAAGAGATTTCACAACTACAGACCTTTATCAGGCTGGGAGAGTTGCCAGGATGATATCTTCCAAACGCCAGGCTGTAGCAGCAATTACTTGGCAAGAAGTCAGGAACAGATCTTCACCCTAATGAATTGAACTAATTGTCTCCTGCAAACACCACTCCCCCTTTCACTCCTCTTTATTCCCCATGGGAGGAGCCATTCACCATCCACCTGTACCCTTACTCCCGAGTTGACCCTTGTTCCTTAACTGTTCCCTTCTCCTGGCAGCTCTGTGCATGTGCACATTGGGAACAGGCTCCGGCTGTTCTTCTGCCCCACTGATGTCCGACTCTGAAGGCAGCTGATAATTGCCAGCCTGCCCTGGCCCCATCTCTGCCTCCGACGCAGAGCCCTCATCAGAGCCTTCCCCAGACTCCAGGACTGGCCCTTGTTCCTCCCCAACCTCCTCACTGTCAGAGTCTGCCACCAGCTCTGCTGGCCATTGATGGGCCACAACACAGAGTCTTGGAGTCATGTGATCCCATTGACAAGCAAAGTCAACAGGGATGCCAGATCCACTTCGCAACCATGTTACTAACTTCAAAATGGCAGTGCTTCACTTAACTATGGTGGCAAGAAAGGGCATAAAATAAGGCAAAATTAACTTAGCAGCAGTCTCGCTCACTTAGCCAATGAAATTTTGGACTCTGCGGTGGTAGTACGTCAACCTGTTTTCTACACCTGGCAAAATGGTTATACAGTCAACAAGCTACAATTAAGAGGGGTCACAGAATACAAGCCACTTCGTAGCACAATCGCTATCCTGGTCAGATCTAACATCTACGATGTTCAGGAAAGTGGCCCGTTAGGTACATAGAGATTAAAATGGCTGCCAAAAACCAATGTAATTTTACCAATGTTGTCATCCCACAAATACTGACATTGCAATTTTGGACACACCTTCCTGCAATTAAATTTCCTTGAAACCTTTCAATGTGGCCAGGGAGGGAAGGGTTAGTTAGCCACTTTGGTTCACAAACCATGGTTTATGTATTAACATGTTATGCATACCCTGGAAAATCACATTTTATGCAATCATACAGTTAAACAAACCACAGTTTAATGTGATGCATGAATCTAGAGAATGAGAAACTCATTTGGGGTTTATTGAAACAAGCCGATAGTGCCAAAAAATACTTGGATGGCACATACCCTTCTGGGCAAGAATGCTTGAATCAAGCCACGTTCAAATCATCTTAAGTCCGTGAAGGTCCAGTTAATGATTTGCCTCAATGAAACTGGCCATATTTTGGACTCTGACTTCATTATTCCCCATTGAAAACAACATCAATCCACTGCAGCTTTTCTATTCTTCAACAAACGATTCCATCTGCCTAATTACGCCCAACCCTTCGTATTTTCCTTTCTCCTTCTAAATATTCCACACCTGGGGCATCAGCTAAGCCCAGAAAAAGCTGGTATAAATGCAGTTTTTGGCACAGGCCTCCATCGAATTAAGTTTAGCAACGTGGGGACGCTGGAAGAGAATCAACACCCAGTAAGGTTCAACTTACCAGGATTTGGAGTTGGTTCATGTGATGTTCTTTGGAAGCTCCAGAGGTGTCATTTGTAGCCATTGCTTTGTAAAAAAAAGAAAACCTCCCCCCCTAAAAAAAACTGCAAAAGGGGAAATAGTATCAAGATGTAAAGCCAGCTGCAGAATTAAAGAACTGAACCACTTCTACCAGCTTCACAATGTTCAACCGAGGTTCTTTTCTGAAAACCATCCAGTCGCGCGTTTTAGAAAGCAAGATTCGGGTTGTTCCTCGGGGAATGCAATACCCCAAAATTGACGGTTGAAACTTTTGGGGACTTCTTCGCTGCCAGTGCCAGGTGACTGGCTGTTGCTCTTTCAATGTTGCCCCCAGGAGGAGAAATGCAGTTGGCAGGCCATCAAGAGTGGGAGGGTTGCTTTCCCCGGGCAGGTGATGTCATGTAATTCAAGGCTAAATAAGCATTGAATGGCCCTGTCCATCAAAGACCACCGGAGAAGGAGAAGACCTTGTCTAAGAGAAAGCAGAGCCGTCCTAATTGTATCTAGGCAAGCCTGGGATCAGTTTTTAGACACCGTTGTGACACCGTTGGGCTTGAATGGAGAGCAGAGAGGGACAATACGAGCAAACATGTTCCTGTCAGTCACGGCCGGGTGGACGGGACCATAGAGAGTTTGTTTGATTGCTCTGAAAAGTTCAGGGACTCAGAGGTGGCTATATTTACCCATCTGTGCTCATTCAGGCTGGGCGGATGGGATTCTGCGGGGTCAGTTTTCCCGGCTGTCTAAAGTTCCACAAATCATCTCAAAAACCTCCAAGGAGAGCCAGAGGCCTCCACTTGCCACCGTGATGAAGTTGGGTGCTCCAGTTGGGTTCCTGGTGGCATGAAATGAGCCTTCCTCACACACACACACGCACACACCCCAGTTTGGGGGTATCCAGCACTGAGGCATTCATCTTGGTATCTCAGCCTTGCTTTGCCTCTTTGGGCAATGGCTTAATTAGGAGCAGTTCTCCGAGCCAAACTTTAAACCAGGGATGTCCAACCTTGGCAACTTTTAAGACCTGTGGACTTCAACCTCCAGAATTTGCCAGCCAACTGTGCTTGTTTCATGTTTTCGTGTTTCATTTTTAGATCGTAAATCCCTGAAGATTAAAACATCCATCCATCCATCGGTTCTTTCCTAAACATCCTGACCAGAGCCAGTGCTATGAAAATTAGGAATGTACCCGTTGTTTCAAAACTTCTCTAATGTTATCTTAAGTTTAATGTAGTTTAAATTAATACCAGTTCAGTTGTTCTCACCCACCCATGGATGCGGGTGTCTGCTATGGTGCACATTTTGACCCTTGCATTCTAAAGTCATTGATATTAGAATTAGAATAGCAGAGTTGGAAGAGATCTTGAAGGTCTTCTAGTCCAACCCCTGCTTAGGTAGGAAACCCTACACCGCTTCAGACAAATGATTGTCCAATAGCTTCTTAAAAACTTCCAGTGTTAAGAGCATTTACAACTTCTGGAGGCAAGTTGTTCCTCTGATTAATTCTGTCAAAAAATTTCTCCTTAGTTCTAGGCTGCTTCTCTCCTTGATTAGTTTCCATCGATTGCTTCTTGTCCCGCCTTCAGGTGCTTTGGAGAAGAGCTTGACTCCCTCTTCTTTGGGGCATCCCCTGAGATATTGGAAGACTGCTATCATGTCTCCCCTAGTCCTTTTTTTCATTAGACTATAGATAATTACTGCAACCGTTCCTTATATGTTTTAGCCTCAGCTCTCTAATCATGTTTGTTTCTCTTTTCTGCACTCTTTCTAGAGTCACAACATCTTTTTTGATCGTGGCGACCAAAACTGGAGGCAGTATTTCAAGTGTGTCCCTATTCCCCCACTGGTGTATTTAATATGCCTCCTGTGATCTTTTCAATCTGCTTCATGGCCTTGGTGACCCACAGCATGAAAAAAAAAATGTCTACTCTCCCATCAATGGTGGTGTCATGCCCCTGTCGGAGTCTGAATTCAAGGAGGAAGACAGAACAGCTGACAGGGAGTGGGAGTGTGGCTCTGTGGGCTGTGGAAGAAACTGGGGAAGGGCAAAGTCCGGCTGGGCAGAGCATGGAAGATGTAGAACAAGGGAGAGGGAATTCAGAGGAAGACCCAGGCCCACCCTGTCTTCATCCTAGGGCATGCAAGGAGGAATGGAGAAAGGAACAACGTGAGTTGCATGGCTTACGGGGGAGGAAAGGGCCCCGATTCCCTTCATTAGACACACCTGGGAAGAATGTTTAAAAGAGATGCATGCTGAGCGCAGCATCTTCTGGGAGCAAATGGTGAGTTTATCTTGTGTTGACTTTGTTTATCTGTGTTCCTGGCATCCTTCCAACCGTGTTGAATTATTGCCATTCCTTCATGTCTGGAATTCCTTCTCTTGCCCTGCCGGACTAATTACCTCATTTTGCCTTGATTGGACTTATAGTTACAGTTTTTGTTGACCACATTTTGGACTTGATTCTCTGCAGCCAAAGGCTGTTCCTGGGAGAGTTTTTCTCCAGCCCTGAAGGTAACCAGGACACTGGGGGCAAAGTTGGAGCTAATAAAGGGACTCCTACTGATTATCTGACTGTGTTGCCTTTCTGCCACGCCCCTTTGGGTCATCACAAGCGGTTAACTATGAGGCAAGAACTAGCGGAGTTTCCCCAGACTGCTCTACGTAGGCATTTCTCCAGAGCAGTGTTCCTTAACCTCTGAACCTTGAAACTGCGTGGACTTCAACTCCCAGAATTTCCCGATCCGAACCTCTTCAAAGTCCAGACGATGAGAAATGCTGCTCCAGTCATGAGAGAGTTGAGCAGTTCCCTTTAACCAATTAAACCACCAGTTAAACCAGTGGAAATTAGCTAACTAATGACACTGTAGGGGAAATTATTTATCACTGGTATCTTTTATGTACACTGAGAGCTTCTGCACCGAAGACAAATTCCTTGTGTTTCCGATCCCGCTTGGCCAAGGAAGAATTCTATTCAAAAAAACAAACCCTAAATCCATTGAAATCCAGATCTGAGATTTGGCAAAATGATCCAAATTATTTCGCTGGCTTCCAGCTGGGACTTCCAGCCCTCCGGCCACTGTCCCTTTATCCCCATGTCTCCTGTGAATATGATTTATCTATTTTTCCCATCACTCCCTCTCTACAGATCATCTCCAATGAATTGTGTGCCCCCATCACCCTACAGAAAGAGGCCACACTGACAAAAAGGAATAACACTCTCTACATAGCCAGATAGATGTGTTTTCCAAAGCTGCTTCTATTTTTGGCTCTTGGGTGATCAAGTTACACTGACCAGATTGATGTCTGGTCTTTCCCCCTCTTTTTAAATTATCTTCTGCCCCCTCCTGGCTACATCTGACCCCCAAAGAAAGGATTTAATCCCCAGAGAGACTGGGACTTCACAGGACTGACTTTTGATTTGGATTTTTATTTCAGAAGGTTCCTTGAGCCTTAAAACCTGCCTGAGAAATCTCCTCCCAAGAAATATACACCCTGAATTTTAAAATTCTGAGCCCCACAATCTTTTAGATCTCGATTGTGTTGCTGAAGAAGAATTCACATTGAAGGCACAGCTATACTTTTCAGATCTGCTTATTTCAGAGTTTATCAGGACAGTTTTGAACCAATATAGCTATTTTATGAGGGGGAAAAAATGGTGGTTTTTTTCTTCTTATTGGGTCTTATCCCACAGAAGGCCTTTTCCCAAAAAGCTACTGCAATACATTTTGCTTACATGATGTAACTTTCTCCTTGTTTATGAAGAGCTTGCTCGATACCTGTGCTTCACTACGAAACTATGTGGTAGTTTTGGGGGGAAAAAATAAGGGGAAAAAACTCTGCCTCTCCCTACCAGCATCCATCAGTATTCCTCTGGCTAGCGTCTTGTCAGTGTGTGAGGGTTGAGGGCTGTTTGGAAACTGAAAGCATATTTGCTGTGTGAGCAAGGAGACAGCAAGGAGCCTGGGTATGGCTTAGCTCAACTGTTTTGTACTAAAGCTGCGTGGTGCTCTGAAACTACAACTGAAACTCCTCTCTTCTGCTTGTGTTTTGCATTTGGAACAGATTTCTTTCCAGGTGGGTAGGGGGAGTAGAACTCCTTAGCATCAGTGTAATAATAATAATAATAATAATAATAATAATAATAATAATAATAATAATAATAATAATAATAATAATAATAATAATAATAATAATAATATAGGAAATACTAATGCTCTGACGGTCATTTCAAAAAATCCTTTTTTAGTGAGCACCTAGAAGCCAAGAGGAACAAACATGCCACATTTCAAGTCTGTAAGCTTTTGGAGATTTTGTGATGATGCGTGAGGGGTATTTCGCTTTTTTATGTATAGATTTTGTATATTCCCTTAAAAAGACATTTGTTTTGCAAAGACCTTATTCTTTCCTAACTGATTCCTCCTCTTCGAATTATCTGGGAAGTAGCTCAGGCTGGACCTTGAACATCAAAATCCATAAGTCATATATCATCCAACCTAAGTGCTTTTTGAAAATCCTCTTTACATTAAACCTGCACATTTATCCGAAAATACGCCCAAGAGCCATTTATTGCAAACCGCAACCCTTAAAAATAAAAAATTAAAAGACAGGCGAGATAAATCCGGCCTAAGATATTCCTAGCAGAGGAAGCAGCCAAAATTATATAAATACGTTCTTAAGGAAAGGTTGGCCTGTCCCTCTGCAAGGCCGGCGAATAATGCAGGTTTTGAAGGATCTTTCTCTCCAAGCCGACAATCTTGAAACCTTCGATTGGCTGAACGTGGCACGGATGCATCTCGGAGACCATTTTCATCTCCCGAGCCAAGATCTATTATGATCGTTGCCTTTTTGGGAATTTGGGCTTGCGCGCCTGCAGTTTGCATTCCAGGCGCAATTCCGGCACTTGGGAAGGGTTGGGGTTTTTTTTTTTTTTTTCCCTCCCCTTCCTTGGCTTTGGCATCTCCCCACCTCTGCAGAGGCGGAATCCAAAAGAAGCCGTCCCCTTTCCGTGCCCACCTACCCTCCCGACCCTGGATCGAAGCGCAAGGCTCATCCACCCTTGGAATCCGGCGCATCTCAAGCCCGCGGGGTGGGTAGGTCGGTGGGAGCGAGCCGGCGGCGAATCGGCGCAACAGCTGGGACACCATCACCATCACCACCACCAACCCCGTCCGCCTCTGGGCGCGCAGCTGCCTCCGTCAGGCTCTCTTCCCCCGCCTCGCGCAAGCGCCACAAGCCGCCGGCGCCGACCGGGAGCGCTGCGGGGAGGATGCTCCGCGACCGGTAGCTTGTGCGCGCCTTGCCGGCTCCTCGTGCCGGGGACGGTTGGAGGAGGCGCGCCGCCACCGCCATGCGCCAAGCTTTGGCTCCGCCGCGCTCCAGTGCCATCCCGCTGTCCACCTCGCTCGGTGAGTGGCTGGCAAGGACGGTGAGGGATCGGGGAGGCAGAAGGGCGGCCCGGCTGGAGGATCGGGCGAGACCCCGAGGGCCCTTTTCCAGCGGGGCAAAGCGCGCCCGGGCTCCGTGCGTAATTGGAGAGGTCGGTTGGGCGCGCTCTTGGGGTCCCTCGGTCAGCTGGAGAGGTGTGTTGATGGCTTCAGGGCCAGGGGGGGTTATTCACCCTCTCCCTTTCCCTTCGTTCCACCTCTTCCTGCCCCCCCCCCCAATTTCCAAGACACCCGCTTCCCTTCCCCCGCTCCAAATAAGGGAGAGGGTTAAATCTCTGGATTTGGAGCAGCTGGCCTGAACGTGAAGGGGTTTCCAGTGTAAAGAGTTTCCTGGGTGGCAATGGTCCTCTTGCACGGTGTGCGTGTGGGGAGGGGGGAGAAAATGATGGGGGCAAGCCCCCTCTGTGCCCCTTGGAGCTTTCCCAGGAAATTCAGGATAGTGCCAAAAATAGATAAGCATTTGAAGAAAGAGGGAGGGAGCTGGCCCGCAAAATTGAAAGCACCCCAATGAAAGGTGACACCGCCCCTCCTCTCTTCAGAACTAGGGTGCTTTCCTTTCCTCCCAGTTATTTAAAATGATCTCTCCTTCCTTGTTTTCCCTTTTGGAATAGCAAAAGAAGGGGAGACCCCAAGTTAGCTGTTGCTTTTGGGGTTCAGATCATGGATGGGTTGGTCACTTGGTCCAGCGGTGGGATTCGAAAATGTTTACTACCAGTTCTGTGGGCGTGGCTTGGCGTGGCTTGGTGGGTGTGGCTTGGTGGGCATGGCAGGGGAAGGTTACTGCAAAGTTTCCATTCACTCACCACTCCTATGGGATGGTTACTGCATGATCCCCGTTCCCTCCCCACCCCACTAACCTGCTTTCCAGCTCCGTTCTCCTGTGCAGGGCAACCAAAGAAGACCCAGCCAATCAGCTGGGACTTGGGAGGCAGAGGATAGATGGGGGCGGGGCCAGTCAGATGTGGGATTTGCCGGTTCTCCGAACTACTCAAAATTTCTGTTACCGGTTCTCCAGAACTGGTCAGAACTTGCTAAATACCACCTCTGACTTGGTCCCTTTCATTCTCACGTCCCTGTTCTGTGGTTTCTTCAGGGGATGAGTGAACCTAACCCAGCTGGCCACCTTGTGGGTCGGTGACCTACAATATGTGGCCACCATTCACCTTCTAGAGAAAGTTGTCTCAAAGCTTCACAGCCCCTGCTTTGTAGGAGCTGGGATGAAGATTCGGTTCTCCGGACCTTCTGAGAACCCCAATCTTCATTTTTGGGGTAACATAAGTGGATTTCCCTATGAGTGGTGCAGGGGTGGCCTAGAGGTGGAGCTCTCGCCTCACAATCGGGGAAGCTGTGAATTCGATCCTAGGCAGAGGCAGATATTCCTCTCTCTGGGCACGTTGAGAATATATCTGCTGAATATAACTTCGTAATGGCAACAGGAAGGGCATCCAGCCAGTAAAAATGGGGTCCGTTGGTCTGGAGAATTCTGGAGAACAGGTGCACCTGACCCACCAGGTTGAATATAGAAATATACCAGGTGGTTTTAAGGTGCGTTTGAAAGTGGGAAGAAAGCCAGAATGCCAGCACAGATCTGAATTGCAGAAGCCGGAGATGTTCCTCCTCTGTGATTTAATATTTAGATGTTCTGTCATTCATTAAACTTATTTATTAGATCTATGGCCAGCCTTTCCTTCAGGAGCTCAAGGTGACTTAGGCAGCTCTCCCTCCTCTTGTTTTTCCCCACACCAACAACCTTGTGAGATACGTTGGAAGGAGAGAGGAAGTCTGGCCTAGAATCATCCAAAGAGCTTCCTCAAGCTTGAAGCTAGGTTTGAACTTGGTTCTGACAACTAAACCATCATATGGTATAAAACCAGGATTCCTTATCATCTTTAAAGGTAGAGGTTCCCCTCACACATCCATGCTAGTCATTTTCGGCTCTAGGGGGCAGTGCTCATCTCCGTTACAAAACTGAAGAGCCAGCGCTGTCCGAAGACGTCTCCGTGGTCATGTGGCCAGCAGGACTAAACGCCGAAGGCGCACAGAACGCTGTGACCTTCCCACCAAAGGGGCCCCTATTTTTCTACTTGCATTTTTTATGTGCTTTCAAACTGCTAGGTTGGCAGAACCTGGGACAAGGAGCGGCACTAGGGATTCGAACCGCCGAACTGCCGACCTTTCTGACTGACAGGCTCAGCGTCTTAGCCCCTGAACCCCCGTATCCTTTTATCATCTTTAGGTTGTTCTTTTCAAAGGGGGGGGGGAGGAGAATAAAAACAATAAAAACACCTTTTGTTGGTAGAACGTTGATTTTGGATGTTGAAGGTTTTCCTTGTAAAAGGTGAAAGTCAACTTGTCCCTCTGCTCTAACTAGAGTGGAGAACACTGGAAATCCATAACTAGATGTTAACAATGTGTACGAACATGTAATATGTTCAGAAGTCTTCTTTCATGGCCCAAAGGTGCTTTTTCAACAGGCAACTGGACTTTCTTGGGTTTCTTCCTTGAAGACGTTTCGCTTCTCAACCAAGAAGCTTCTTCAACTCTGGCTGGATGGTGGAGAATGGAAGGATTGATCCTCCTTGCAGATGGTCAATCATTTGCATCCTTTTAGAAGGTCATTGAGGCCACTTGGAGGTTTATCTGTGTCACCTGAGTAGTGCAAATGGGTGTGAAGTGGCCTCAACGACCCTCTAAAAGGATGCAAATGACCAACTCTCTGCAAGGAGTATCAATCCTTCCATTCCCCATCTTCCAGCCAGAGCTGAAGAAGCTTCTTGGACGAGAAGCGAAACATCTTCAAAGAAAAACAAGGAAGTCCAGTTGCCTCTTGGGGAAAAAAAAACACCTTTGGGACATTCTCAGATGAGAAGTGAAATGTTTTCAAGGGAAAAAAAAAATCCCCAAGGAAGGTCCATTTGCTTTTTGACCTATATTACACGTTTGTACACATTGTTAACATCTCTTCAACCTCCTGGATGATTGAGAGCCTCCATAGATGTTCAGAAAGAATCTTTTTAGGACTCCCTCAGGGAAGTTGAGCAGAACACGTGGCCGGTGGAAGTGGCCTCTTGGTGGACTACTTGACAGAAACAGGCCCGTCCTTTTATTGTTATCGCTCTGTGTCTCTTTCTAGGGTCTTTCAACAGAAGGAAGCGAAATTCGCTCTATGTCACCGTGAGTCTCCTCATCGTCTCGCTCCTAATTCTCACCGTGGGCCTCGCTGCCACCACACGGACTCAGAACGTGACCGTTGGGGGTTACTACCCCGGAGCTATTGTAAGTATAGAGTTCTTAGACTGGGGAAAAAATCCTGGATCTTGATTATTCTCACTGTCAGTTTCTCCTTATTTCCAGGTTGAATCTCTTCCTTGTTCAGTTTCCATCCATTATTCCTTGTCTGGCCTTCAGGTGCCTTGGAGAATAGCTTGACCCCCTCCTCTCAATGGCAGCCCCCCAAATACTGGAATATCGCTATCCTGTCTCCCCTGGTCCTTCTCTTTCCTAGACTAGCCATGCCCAGTTCTGCAACTATTCATCATATGTTTTAGCCTCCAGTCCCCTCATCCTCCTGGTTGCTCTTCTTTGCACTTTTTCTAGAGCCTCAACATCTTTTTTATAATGTGGTGACCAAAACTGGATGCAGGATTCTAGGTGTGGTCTTACTAAGGCTTTATAGAGTGGTTTTAGTACCGGTTTGGTACGGGTTTGCCCAAATCGGGACGAACCGATAACATCCCACCCCTGCTTACAAGCAATTAACGATGGTTTGAAGTGGGAGTAACAGGGATGTTAACACGATGCCCAGAATAGCAAAGTTTCTTCGGGGCAGAGAAAATTGCTGTGTTCGTATGACGTCCGAAGCATTTCCTTCGTCCTCTTTTCTAAGCAGGAACAATCTTAACATAACAGCAGGAAGGGAATGATTGATGTTTTGGAACAGGCCAAGGACAAAGAAATGGAATCAGGGGAAAGATATTTACCATCAATTGTCATACAGCTAGTCCTTGCCTTATGGCCACAACTGAGTTGGCACTAAGTGCACTAAGACCGTTGTTAAGCGAACTCTTCCCCATTTCACCTTTCTTGCCGCCTATTAAGCAAATTGCTGCAGTGAGTAACACGGTTGTAAAATGAAACTGGCTTGCCTATTGGCGGAGGGGAATGGTTGGACTAGGTAACCTACTAGGTCCCTTATTCTGTGTTCTGTTGACTTTGCTTGTCAAAAGGTTGCAAAATGACCTCAGGGCACTGCAACCGTCATAAACGTGAATCAGTTGCCAAGCATCTGAATTTTGATGAAGATGCTTCTTCAAAAGTGTGAAAAACAGTCGTAAGTCACTTTTTTCAATGCCTTTGTAACTTCGAATGGTCAGTAAGTGAACTATTGTAAGTTGAGGACTACCTGTATACATATTTAGGTCTGTGCTTCCCCATAATTGTCAATCCCCATTATTTTTCCCTAAGACCGACTCAACTGGCTCAGTCTTAGCTGACCAGGAGAAAACTAATAAGCTCAAATATTTATAATTATATTATCATATATTGCCTGATCCGTCCGTGTTCCCATAGATGCCGGCATCAAAGTATTGAACTATTTTGTTGACGTGAGTTTATGCTTTTCCTTCCTACTCTTGTTTCCAAATTTGACTCTGCCGAAAAAGCAACTGACTTCCAGGCCAGAACGTAATTTTTTTTAAAAATAATCTTTTCCCTTTCAGCTGGGCTTTGGATCGTTCCTTGGCATTATCGGATCCAATTTGATAGAAAATAAAAGACAAATGGTAAGTCGTTTCCCGCTGGGGAAGTTACTTCTCTGTTTGTGTGACATAATTTTTTTTTTAATACATTTTTTCTTTCGCTTCCCTTACTTCCGAAATTGACATTTCTGCCTGGTTATTCTGCCGTTCTTTTTTGACGCTTAATTTGATGAGCAGGAAGTTCCGTAACATGGAGAGATGCTTTTTTCCTCTGCTTAATCAAAGCAATTTATAACTCAAGAGTAGACATCTGTCACAAGCCAAGATTACAGCTTAATCCTCTTGAAAATGAAAATGACCCACCTGACCATCTCAATACTGAACTCTGTGTATTGAGTGAAACTCATGACATAATCCAGCCTTTGCTGGAGACTAAAACATACGATGAACGGTTGCAGGAACCGGGCCTGGCTAGTCTAGGGAAGAGAAGGATCAGGGGAGACAGGATAGCAGCCTTCCAGTATTTGAGGGGCTGCCCCAGAGAGGAGGAAGGAGGTCAAGCTATTCTCCAAAGCAAGAGGAAGGAAGAAAGGAAGGAAAATAGAGAAAGAAAGACGAGAGAGAAAGACATCTGAGGAAACCATGGATGGACAGAAGATATGTCTAATTTAAGGAAAAGAAGGATGGGGTGACATGATAGCACCTTCCAATATCTCAGAGCTTGCCACAAGAGATGTAAAAAAGATGTGGAGACTCTAGAAAGAGTGTGAGAAGAGCAACCAGGATGATTAGGGGACTGGAGGCTCAAACATACAATGAATGGTTGCAGGAACTGGGCCTGGCTAGTCGAGGGAAGAGAAGGACCAGGGGAGACAGGAGAGCAGCCTTCCAATATTTGAGGGGCTGCCACAGGGAGGAGGAAGGGGTCAAGCTATTTTCCAAAGCACCTGAAGGCCAGACAAGGAATAATGTATGGAAACTGAACAAGGAGAGAGATTCAACCTAGAAATAAGGAGAAACTTTCTGACAGTGAGAACAATCAACCCATGGAGCAGAAGTTGCCTTCAAAAGTTCTGGGAGCTTCATCACTGGAAGCTTTCAAGAAGAGACTGGACATTATAAAAAGATGTCGAGGCTCTAGAAAGAGTGCAGAGAAAAACAGCCAAGAGGATTCAGGGGACTGGAGGCTCAAACATACAATGAATGGTTGCAGGAACTGGGCATGGCTAGTTTAGTGAAGAGGAGGACCAGGGGAGACATGATAGTGGTCTTCCAATTTTTGAGGGGCTGCAATAGAGAGGAGGAGGAGGGAGCCAAGCTAGTTTCTAAAATACCCAAAGGCCAGACAAGGGATAATGGATGGGGAACTGAACAAGGAGAGATTTAACCTGGAAATAAGGAGAAATTTTCTGACAGTGAGAACAATTAATCCATGGAACAGAAGTTGCCTTCAGAAGTTGTGGGAGCTTTACCACTGGGGGCTTTCAAGGGGAGATTGGACTGCCATTTGTTGGGAATGGTGTAAGGTTTCCTGCTTGGGCGAGGGGTTGGACTAGATGACCTACAAGGTGCCTTCCAACTCTGTTAAACTATGAATCACGTAAACTTCAGCGCACCTAGCGTGGGCCAAGATTTCAGCCACAGCTCACTGTTTGCCCCTGTTGTTGCAGAACCCAGAAGTTGGCTGGAGACAAGAGCAAGGAAATTAAGCAGTTAAGTTAAGCAGGAAGTAAGATTGGGTTACAAGCCCTCCTTGTTCCATCAGAGTTCTCATATCAGTTGACCAGTGATCTCAGAATGACCCCTTCTCTTTCTGTTGTTTTTTTTAAAAAAACTCAAAACAGAGACTGAGACGTTCGCCCAATTAAGCAACTATGCAATATTATACACCAGTGGGTTCAAATTGTATTTTTAACACACCAGAAACTAATGAGGGGTGTTGAAATCACTGAATTAACTAGCATTCATGACTTCTTCCAACTATTTTTGATTTCTCCTCTATAAGCGGAAGGCGGACTTTCTTGGCTGAGATCAACCGTGGCCGGATATTTCAAACCCTGCCTAGCGAAGCCTATTTTTGAAGGGATGTTCTTAGGAAGAATGCCACTTGATTCCTGATCAAGGAGGAGATGAGTCAGAGAGTTAACCCTGAGCTTTCAGACAACTTTCTGCTTAATATCTTTGCTGGGGATTGAAGTCACAAACTCAGGCTCCCAGAGAAAGGATTCTGTAGGGAATCTCACTCTGTATATAAAAGCGAAATATACCCCTCACACACCATCACAAAATCTCCAGAGCCGTAAAGCCTACAAACTTGACATTTGGCACATATGTTCCTCTTGGCTTCTAGGTGCTCACTAAGAAAGGATTTTTTGAAATGACCATCAGAGCATTAGTATTTTCTATATTATTATTATTATTATTATTATTATTATTATTATTATTATTATTATTATTATTATTATTATTATTATTATTATTATTATTATTAACACGCTCTGATGCTAAGGAGTTCTACTCCCCCTGCCCACCTGGAGTCCATCTAACTTGGCACCTGTTGACTCAGGTGAGCAACAGCTTTCTTGCTTCTTAAACTGCAACCTTTCTACTACTTGATTGACTCAACTGGAAGATGAGGAAGTTAGATCTGGCTCTTGTGCCACGTACAATACTTCCACTACTTATTTTTATTTACTGAATTTATTGGCCGCCCATCTTACCACAGGATAACTCTGCACTTCTTCCTAACTTCTTTAAAATTTCTGGACAGCCCCTCCCCCCTCCAAACAAAACCCCTAACGATTAACACATGTTTGGTTGTTAAAGGCCCAGCAACTGTATTTGTACGAGGTATAGCATTTTGTTGGTTTTAACCTTACTTTGGCTTGGAAGAGTAGGTTTTGGTTTAACATGAACAAGCTGGGCTTATTTGATAATCCAGTGTGTTATATAAACTCAGGAAGTGGGTCCCTTACAGAGGTGGTATTCAGCCGGTTCTGACCGGTTCTCGAGAACCAGTAGCAAAAATTTTGAGTAGCTCAAAGAACTGGCCAATCCCACCTCTGACTGGCCCCACCAACCCCATCTCTTCTCTGCCTCCCATTGAGTCCCAGCTGATCAGCTGGGTCTTCTTTGGTTGCCCTGCTCAGGAAAACGGAGCTGGAAAGCAGGTGAGTGGGGTGGAGAGGGAAGGGGGATTTTGCATATAT
Source organism: Pseudonaja textilis (assembly GCF_049901715.1). Lineage (NCBI taxonomy): Eukaryota > Metazoa > Chordata > Lepidosauria > Squamata > Elapidae > Pseudonaja > Pseudonaja textilis. The sequence continues at coordinate 16,730,839 of NC_142001.1, forward strand.
CCTTCCATTGCCATGCCCACCAAGCCACACCCACAGAACCGGTAGTAAAAAAAAAAAAATCGAATCCCACCACTGGTCCCTTCCATAGGCCAGTTAGAAGTTGTTTTACTATTTCTTATAGTCAAAAAATCTTTGGCCCAGAGAAGTTCCTCCAGTTGGCTGGCAAGGCACTTGATGTTGTGTCTTCCCTGGAGGGGGTTGAGGGAAGGTTTCCTCATGTGAAGAAGGGAAATTCTGTCAACTCCTAGCATCCCAGATCCATCCATTGTATCTGAAGTCTCTGCATCTCTTAGTTCAACGGGGAGCATTCTAGCCGGTTTCCATGGCTACTCTCCTTGGTGCAGTTTAGGGAAGAAGGGGTGTGATGGGTGCAGATAGGGCCTTCATCTCTTGGTTCATCAACTCAAGGGTGGCTTTGACCTCTTTTTAACCAGTCCTCAATCCATCCATTGCCTGCCCCCACCCCCACTGGAAAGAAGAGCCTAGAATCTGGATTATGTCATCAACTGCCATGAACAAAGAGAGGCTGTGTGATTTTTACCCAGAGAGAAAGAAAGAAAGCAGATCCGTCTAACCTGGTTAGACGCCATCTTTGGGCTTCGTTTGAATGGCCAGAGGTACTTTGGGGGGAGCCTCCCCTTGAGCTGAAAAACGGAGAGCCAGGAGAAAGAACCAACCCTGAACGGTTATCTGGATTTCTTTTTCCCTCTCTGGACTGTCTCAGACAGTGCTACGGGACAATACCATGATAACATCTAATAAACCACCATGAAACAACAAACCCCATCCACGGGCTTCACTTCCTCCTCCTCTTTCTTCCTCTCCTCTCTCTCCCTGATTGCGATTCTGAACTGTCATTCAAAATCGTGCTTCGTCACGGGAAAAAGGAAGAAAAATATAAATGGAAACATTTAGTACCTTGGGGTGGACCATCAGGGGATAGTAACACAGGTGTAAGAGCAAGTGTCCAGGAGGCCAATGAGGTGTGGCCAGGCAGCCAGATTCCCTTAAGTGACCAGTTGACCAGGAAGTGATGTTGGGATGAACAAATCTCTATTGTTCTGTTCCGTGTTGCATTCTCAGCTGTTCTTCCAGGGTTCTACTCCTCTGTGTTCTGTCTCCGTGTCTCAGAACAGGTTGGTGCCATCACCAAGGGACGTAGGAACCATCATGGCAGTGGTGGGATTCACAAAATTTTTTACTACCGGTTCTGTGGACATAGCTTGGATGTGGCGTGGCTTAGTGGGCAAGGCAGGGGAAGGATACTACAAAATCCCCATTCCCTCCCACTCCTGGGGGAAGTTACTTCAAAATCCCATTCCCTCCCCACCCCCGCTAACCTGCTTTCCAGCTCTGTTCTCCTCTGCAGGGCAACAAAAGGAGACCCAGCCAATCAGCTGGGACTCGGGAGGCGGAGAATAGATGCAGGCGGGGCCAGTCAGAGGTGGGATTTGCCAGTTCTCCGAACTACTCAAAATGTCCGCTACCGGTTCTCCAGAACTGGTCAGAACCGGCTGAATATCACCTCTGCATCATGATAGTAGGAACTAAAGAAGTCTAGTTGTGAAGCTGTTCAAATTGTTAGTAGATACATCCTTGTGGTAAACTAATTGCCTTTTCACCCAAATGATGAGAACATAGGCAAGCAAGACACAAATTCCACATTCTTGAGAGCTCCAAAAGATACGTAGGATGAGAAAAAAATCAATACATGATAAGACAAAAACCTCCCACAGAAAGCTATGCCCAACAGAGGTATTTAAGACAATGCTAGCAACAGCAACATCATTTAGACTTATATACCGCTTTACAGTACACTCTCTCTAAGCGGTTTACAGAGTCAGCCTCTTTCCCCCAACAGTCTGGGTCCTCATTTTACCCTCCTCGGAAGGCTGAGTCAACCTTGAGCCTGGTGAGATTTGAACTGCCAAATTGCAGGCAGCTGGCAGTCAGCAGAAGTAGCCTGCAGTACTACACTCTAACCACTGCACCACCAAAGCTCCTAGATTTTAAAAATACATACTTGGATAGAAAAAATGATAAAGGAACACATAGATTTAAAACCAGAAATATTTCTGTTGGGTATCATACCAGAAAAATATAATAAAGGGACTATGTATTTAATATTACATGTGTTAACAGTGGCCAGAAGGCAATGCGCATACATGCCATAGGTTCACCATCACAGGACTAGCACGTATGTGCGAGGGGAACTGTAAGGTCCCAACCTTTACCTTAGTTCTCAACTTACAAACACAAAATTGAGTAGCTCCTGGGATAAAAGTTATTGAAATATTTGTTGGTGTGAGTTTATGCTCAGTGCAGTTGTCCCTTTCAGCGGTCACTAAATGAACCATTTTAAGTCGGCGTAGGCTTTACCCTCGATGGAGCTGCTCTCCAAAAGCTCGCGGCAAGGAATGCTGGTGGGTTCTTCAAATAGCTCTTGGAGTGTGTCAGGAGGCAGAAGAAGGGCTGTGTCATGGCCCTGGCGGAGACTGACTCTGAGGAAGAGGAGGAACAGCCGACAGGGAGTGGAAATGTGGCTCCGGAGGTGGTGGTGGAGGAGGCTGGGGAAGGGCAGAGGTTGACTGGGAAGTCAAAGGAGGACCCAGGCCCATCCCCTCTCCATCCTAGGGCACGCAGGGAGGAGAGGATCAGGGTAAAATGTGGTCTACTCAGGAGGAGAGGGCCGTGATCCTCTTCATAGGTTGCAGGTGTGAGATTTGCATAAGAGTTTGGACCTGCGTGCTAACAGACGCTGGAGACAAATTAGCGTTTTATTCCTAAAGAAGGTTTTTTGTTTTAAAGAAGGTTGGTGTTCTTCCAATGGACTGTCCCTGGCTATCTTCCTGAAGTTGGCAATTATCTATCCTGGTCTGTCGTGGAACTTTATTCAATGCGGTTTGTTTTTGGTTTTTGCTTCGTTATCGGCTCTTTGAATTTGAACTGTGGTTTTTTTTTCCTTTGAAATGTTATTTTGAAAATAGTTTACTCCTCAAAAATGTTAAAATAGTAATAAGATATGGAATAGAACACAAAGACGAATATGACATTGAGTTTGTGTCTGTTTGGAGAAGTGATAACCCGGGATCATGCTATTCTCAAAAAAGAGATGTTTGATTTGTATTATGTTTTTGTGAAAACCAAAATAAAATTTATATTAAAAAAAAAAGAAAGAAAATAGTTTAGTCCTCCACTGTGGCCAATTAAACAGTGAAGCCAAGTTGAAGGCATTAAAGGACTTTTAGCTACGTTTTGGGTTTTGTTATATTTCTGAGATACTCTGGGGTCATCACAGGCTGCCCGCTGCAGATGACACGCCAGCCCTTTGGAATTGACCACTTTTTTCTCCCTGTGCTTCCCACAGCTGGTTGCCTCCATCGTGTTCATCAGTTTCGGCGTCATCGCTGCTTTCTGCTGCGCGATTGTGGACGGCGTGTTTGCTGCCAGGCATATCGTGAGTACGGATCCAGAGGGTGGGAAGTTGGCAAAATATGGCCATTTGAACTGTTTTAAAAAGACTTTTCTTTTTACAGGACCTGAGGCCACTTTATGCCGGACGCTGTCACTACTATGCCAAAAGTACAACTCAGCCCAAAGTAAGTTAGCCTGATTTTTTTTTTAATCTCTCTGGAACCAAATTTTCCTCTTTCTTTAGAAATGTAGCTATGATTTTGTTCTGTTCTGTTCATTTTATTTTATTCTTTTCTTTTATTCTTTTACTTTTACTCTACCTTACCTTACCTTACTTTACCTTATTTCACTTCACTGTATTGTATTGTATTCTTTTATTGTTGTTGGCGGGAGGAACCAGGAACCAAATACTCTTCCCAGGAGTCACGCCTTATCAAAAATGGTTTGGATGTCCAGTGAGAGGTCCTCCTTATGCTAGCTTTGCTGTATGCAGGGCCAAAGTTAAATGTATCCGATGTGTGCCACATCAAGGGTTCCTTTACAGCAATAAGAAAAATTATGCAAAGCTAGAAAAGGTGGCACACAGAACCATGCATACCCCACTGTGCAGGTGCTTGCCTCACAGCTGATTTTCAGCAGGTTTGAGGCCTTTTTCGGCCTCCCAAAGGCTTGAGGAAGGCTTCTGCAGGCTTTGCGGGCCTAAAACTAGCCCCGTTTTGTCACTTCCTGTTTTTTCTGAAAATACCGGAAGTGACAAAATGGGGCTAATTTCCAGCCTGCAGAAGCCAACCTCAAGCCTTTGGGAGGCTGAAAAAGGCCTCAAACCGACTGAAAATCAGCTGTGAGGCGCAATGTAGGTAAGGAGGCAGTGGGGGATGGGTATTGCACGGACATGTGTAAGGGGCATGGGGGGGGCCGTGCATTGCCTTCTGGGTGTTGGCACATGTGTGTGTGCGTGCAAGCGCGCACACAATTTTTGGCACGGGAGCCCAAAAAGGTTAGCCACCAATGCTTAAGCAGCGGGTTAGATTAGAAGACCTCCAACTCTTGGTATTCTGCATACTCCCCCCAAAAGGGCCTCTTCGCTGCTTCTCTCTTTCCCGCAGACCATTTGCCACCCGCAGCCTCGGAGTTCCTGCATTCCCAAAATCAGAACCAACACCTGTTTTTGTTGTGACTTGTACCACTGCGGAAGGTGAGTGGCACAGATGGCACCGTAATGCCACCCAACAATTTGTCGTGGCGGGTCTCAAGCTAAGAGACCTTTGCAGTCTCTCAAGGAGGGAAAGACTGTTTGAGATTGGGTTTCATGCTTTGGGGGGTGACATTTCTCTGCGGACCATCAGCATTTTCTCTCAGACCACCAGTGGTCCCCGGCCCACTGGTTGGTGACCACTGCTCCACAGCAAGTCTCTCTCGTCCTTTCAGATTTGGTTTTGGTAGCCAAAGTGTTCTGACCCAGATCCCCAAACATGACAAACCCTCTGAAGTGAACTCAAAGATTCCTTTATTAGGAGCGCCAGCAGCCCCGGCAAAATGTTTCTATCTCACCGCAGGCTAACAAGTCCAGCCAGAAAATGAATAGTTGTCTGCCACATCTATTCGTGTGCCTTTTATTCCCCCCAGAGCTAGGGGGGCTTCGCTAGCAGCAGTGGCTCTTCCGTCCCAAGGACCGGCCCATAGATTTCCACTGCTCTCCTCTCCTCTGCCTTCTGTGCATCCGTGTGTCAGGCACTGGTTCCTCTTTCTCCTCAACCACCTCCAGACTTGGGGGTTGTTGACTCTCCATCTGAGGGCTGATGGATGGCCCAGGCTCTGTCTGTCTCCTTCTCTCTCTGACAGCTCCATTTCCTCTTCCTCTCGGAGCTCTCAGGTTGCCTTGATGCTGTCCTTGACTCCTATGCCCCCTCCTCATCTGATTCTGCTGCCGACAGGCCACAACACAAAGTACACGCCAAACTGTAAATGCCAGGTCCTCCTCCACAAGCAAACCTGGTTTGCTTCGTTAGCCGATGCCCCCCAAAATGGTCGTTTGGGCCCCCTCGAAGTCTTATTCATCTACTTTCCCAATCTGACATGTTGTTCTCTAGTTACGACTGTGACAGAGCCTTCCCCTCGCAGTTGTAAATCAAGTCGTCCATGTGAACAGCCTGGTTTTACCATCTTTTCTGCCATAGTTATTTTTTAAAAAATGTAGGAAGCTGGGTGGTTTAGCTTTGATGCCGTTGAGAACGTTTGCTTCTTTTGGTCCATCAGATTGGAAATTTCTGGCGGTTATTATGAATTCATCGATGTGAACAGTTGCCAAGATATCGTCCATCTCTACCATTTGTTGTGGTCGGCAACGGTGTTGAATATCTTGGGTTTGGTTCTAGGCATCATCACGGCGGCCATTTTGGGTGGTTTTAAAGATATGGTAAGTCTGAATGCCGGTAAGAAGTTAGTTCCATCTCAGAGGCTTTTAGACAAACCAAATGAAGTATTGCAGGCTAATTCTGCCCACTGGCAGGAGTTCGATCTTGATTGGCTCGAGGTTGACTCAGCCTTCCATCCTTCTGTGGTAAGTAAAATGAGGACCCAGATTGTTGGGGGCAACAGGCTGACTCTGTAAACCGCTTAGAGAGGGCTGTAAAGCACCGTGAAGTGGTATATAAGTCTAAGTGCTGTTGCTATTGCTAAACTAATAATAGACTGACAATGTGGGTTTAAACATCTCAGTGGTTTTCTATCCAGGTGGTTCTTAACTTAATGACCACCACTGAGCCCAAAAATTCTGTTGCTAAGGAAGGCAGCGAGTTGTGGCTCATTTTACGACGGAAGGAAGCAGGAAGTAACTGGGTTTAGAGAAAACTACACCATAAGGCAGGGGTCTCCAATCTTGGCCACTTTACGACTTGTGGACTTCAACTCCCAGAATTCCTCAGCCATTTTATGACAGACCCTTGGTCCGCTTCCTACACCTCCTACTTTGTATTTGAGTTTTTCTTCCTTCCCATCACTCCCTACCTCCTTCAGTGGCTTTGTCTTCGGGTCCATGCTTGAGAATTATGCTGGCTGGGTATTCCGGGAGTTGAAGTCCAATTTTGGAGAGCCCTGATTTAAAACTACAATCCCTATTGTTCCCAACCAGGGCATTAGCTACGCCGGTTAAGGGTTATCACAGTTTGGGCCCGGAGCATCTAGAACAAGGGTCTTCAAACTTGGCAAATTTAAGACTGGTGGACTTCCAACTCCCAGAATTCCTGAGCTAACATGACTGGAAGAGGAATTATGGGAGTTGAAGTCCACAAGTCTTAAAGCTATCAAGTTTGAAGACCCCTGATCTAGAGGGTACCAGGTTGGGGAGACCTGGACGAGGTCTTCTGATTAGATCATAGAGTCTTCTCTCTTCTTTGTTTTCAGATTCCCGCTCATCCTACTCTTACGTGCACGGTCGAAAACACCCGGCCCACTGTGTCCTATTACTCTCGACCCCAGGTGGCCTCATACAACACCTATCACAGCACCCCTCACCTGCCACCGTATTCAGCGTATGACTTCCAGGTACAATACCCCAGGCGATAGCTTTTTCTTCATTCCCATCCAGCTGGGAGCAGACTCTCTTTCATTGAAAGCTTTTTCTACAAGTTTAGCAACCCATTGAAGTTACAATAGCCCTGGTTAAGGCGGCCTGCAGCTATCGTTCACTTCATTGCAACCTCTCCGCAGTCATGTGATCAACATTCAGAGGCTTGGCAACTGGCATGTACTTATGACAGTTGCAGCAGCCCGGGCGGGGGGGAGGTATCAAGTGATTCCTCTTTTGTACCATTCGGACAGGTGAAGCCAGATTCACTTAACATTAACTTGTATTTTATTCCAAGAGAAATAGAAATAGAAGTAGAAATAATAGAAATAGAACAGAACAGGAGCAGAGCAGAGCAGAACAGAACCAGAATCGAACCGAACCAGAGCAGAACAAAACCAGAGCAGAGCAAAAACAGAGCAGAGCAGAAACAGAACAGGACAGAACCAGAGCAGAACCAGAACCAAACAACAGAACAACTGAACCAGAACAGAAACAGAACAGAAACAGAGCAGAGCAGAACACGATTCTTTATTGGCCAGGTATGATTGGAAAAACAAGGAATTTGCCTCCTGTGCATAAGCTCTCAGTGTACATATAAATGGTGTAAGGTTTCCTGCATGAGCAGAGGGTTGGACTAGAAGATCTCCAAGATCTCTTCTGTCTGTTATTCTGTATTTTTTTTTCTCTCTCTGTCTGTCTTCCGTTCCCCTTGTAGCATTCCAGCCTCTTTGCAACCTCCAGCCCATCCGGCCTTCCGGAGGATCCGCTCTCGTTACCGCCCTCGCCGAGCTTGGTCTGGTCCCCGACCGGTGCTCCCCCTCGTTATTCCCCACCGTATTTTCCACCTTCTGAAAAGCCGCCGCCTTATTCGCCGTAAAGACTGAGAGAAGGGGAAGAGGACGCAAGCCCTTCGAACTTCCCGCAAATCTTTTGTACTGGAAGAAACGAAGGGACATGGCCGGACTTTTCCTCAGTTTCCTTTCTCGCGTCCATCGCTCTTGAGCCAGAGGGTGTTTCCAAATTTGACAACTTTTTAAGACGTCCAGACTTCCGACACCCACGGCTGGCTGGGGCATTCTGGGAGTTGAAGCCCACACACCTTAAAGTAGTGGCCAATTTTGGAGATCCCTGCACAAGAGGGATTCAAAAGTGCCCCGGATCCTTGCTTGTTTTTAAATGATGGTGGGAGATTTAACCGTTGGCCTGTTCTTTTTTTTAAAAGAAGTTGCTTTTTTTTTCATGGTCCCTTTGAGTGAATTGCTTGTTAAAGATAGCAGTTGGCTATCCAGGAAGATCTTCGGGCCTTCCGAAAATGGGCAATTTGGTTAAACTATTGGAGGGACCACGCTGAGCATTTTCTCAAAACTGACATCGTCTCAAGGAAGTCAGGAGGGCAACTGCAACCCATACAATCCTATTTACTTGGATAAATGGACACACAACAGGGAGCAGAACTTGGATCGACCGATGGTAGCTGCCAGCTTGATCGATTTGTCCCGGATGACTCTGTGAATTGGAACCTCTGCCGAAGGGGCACCATTTCTCCGCTGTTCTTTTAAAGGAAGTCTCAAAGAGTTGGAATGCGTGGAATTAATTCTTTAAAACAGGTGTGGAGAGCGGAGGGATAGCCATACGACTAATCTGCAAATGGCCAAGAATGAGTGCAGGGTGGTTTATGGATTTCAGAGCTGCTGATTGAAGAGTCGGCTCTAATCCTGACACCCAGTGGTAGATTCATTGGTATTGTGTTGGAAAAAGACCAGATTTCTTTTCTTTGAAATAAAAGCTATCCCGGTATTATTCAACCATGGTATCTTTCAAGATAGGTGGACTTCAACTCCCAGAATTCCCCAGCCACAGGGAAAACTATATGCTACTGAAACTCTTATTGTGGTGATCTCTAACTGGATGAAACATTGCCTCGTAGGGCAACTGTTTTTGAACCAAGGTACCTCAAGTGGGCTAATTTATACAGAAATGTGTTCAAAATCCAAGACCCATCACTCCTTTAGGGAAGAAAGTTTGGAAAGATTGTGACTGTTTTGGTACTACCAAGTGCTGCTGCTGCAGCCACGTGATCTTTCTTTTCAATGATCTGTGACAGTTTCCCAGGCAGTCTAGCAATCCCTTTCTGCCTCCACCTAGCAGCAGCCTGGTACGGAAAAACAAATTGGTCCCATCAACAGCTACAGCCATTATATCTAAATCGGAGGTTTCTTTAAAGAAAAGACTTTAAACAGGTGCCTCTTTTATATGTGTGTGAGTGTGCATGTTCACACCCGGAAACTTAGCATGAATAAATGAGTATTTCTACCGCTTTGCACATTCAGTTTACTTGATGCACGCTTGAGAGAAGAGGTGCTTTGTTGAAAAATTGGGAAGCACAAATTATGACGTGGGGAAAAAAGATTGTGCATCTGAAAAGTGGGGTGTTTTACGGGCATTTCTAGATTAAACATTGCTCAATATGCATTAAAGGCAGTGTGACTGACAGGAGCCGTGGCTTAGTCTAGAGAGTGGGTAAGGGAAGATATGTCTGTGATTAATGCAACGATGCAAAATTGCAAATAAACCATCCTTTTTGTTATAAGACCACAGATGATAGTTTCATGCATGTGCCATTTCCCAAACTTCTCATCTTAACGACTTTGAAAACTGAGATGTGTAATTTTAACCAATGTGCCCCCAAATCAATGGCAATTACGTAGATGGGTTCCAGAGTCTTTGGGGGGCCTCAAATTGATGCCTTAACATCATTGCAAACTCAAAAAAAAAAAAGTATAGGTAAATTCCTTAGCCTGTGACCATAACGGAGCCTGTCCATTGTGGACGTGACTTATAATGGCTGTAAAAGGGATCAGACATTAAGCCAATTTGCAGTCATGAATTTAAACCTCGCAGCCCTTAAAACGAACTGGTGGTTCTCTCCGGGTGCAGTTTTGCCGAAAACAAAAGTGTCCGTTTTGAGCCAAATCATCGTGAAACGTGATCACGTGACTATGGGAACCTGCAAACTGCCTTCAAATGCAGCCGTGTTGCTGCCAAACACCCAAAGTTTAATCAAACCTGACTGCAGAGAGAGCCTGACCATCGGAACTTCACATCTGGCCATAAGTCCCTCTTGTAGAATAGAATGGAGCTGGAAGGGACCTTGGAGGTCTTCTAGTCCAGCCCCCTGCTCAAGCAGGAGAACCTATATCATTTCAGACAAGTGACTGTCTCCAGACTCTTCTTTAAAACCTTCGGTGATGGAGTACCTACAACTTCTGGTGGCAAGCTGTTCCACTGGTTAATTGTCCACACTGTTAGGAAGTTTTTCTTTTTAATTCCAAGTTGCTTCTCTCTTTGGTTAGTTTCCATCCGTTGTTTCTTGTTGTTTCTGATGCTTTGGAGAATAGCTTGACTCCTCCTTCTTTGGGGCAGCCCCTCAAATACGGGGACACTGCTATCATGTCGCTCCTAATCCTTCTGTTCTGTCTGTTCCAGACACAAATCCTGCAGCCGTTTTTATTGGACTGGTTGTAACTTCAGTAGCTAAGCAACCAGTTTTTGAGGACTACCTGGTACAGGAAGTCCTTGGCGTATGACCGCAACCAAGCCCAATATTTGTGCTGCTAAGCGGGACAGTTAAGGGGAGTTTTGCTGCATTTTATGGCTTCTCTTGCTGTGGCTGTTAAGTGAATCACCACGACGGTCATTAAGTGTGAAAAACGGTCATAAGCCACTTATTTCAGTGCCATTTGTTAACTTAGAACGGTCACTAAATGAACTGTTGTTAAGTCGAGGACTAGCTGTATACATAAAACCACCGGTGAGCAGACTGGTTTAGGATCGTAACCACATATCTCGACCAACAACGTGGACTTAAGCAATGATGCCTTTCAGTTTATCCCGCAAGGACAAGAGATTTGATTCCAAATTACAAGGATGCCATGATTGTAAAAAGAAAAAAAAAAAGAAAGAAACATTTGCACCTCCGCAGAATTGAAAGGGTTTATTTATTTATTTATTTTGCCATACAAAGCTCTAAGGACTAAAAGTCAAGTATTGGTTAATGAAAAGCAGAACAACAAATTCCCAGAAAAGGTATGTTAAGGGGAAAAAAAGCTGTACAACTATATACATTACAGTACTGTATTGATAAAATTAAAAATAAAAATAAAATAATAATACCGCTCTGTAAAAACAGTCGTTGAAATAAAACCACTGCCCCTTTTTTTTGCATCTTTCGTTTTGCTAATAAGTGATAATGCTTCGGGAGGAAATAAATTAAATCAAGTAGATTATTTTTTTTCCTTATTAATCTCGTCATATACAGGAATGCATGTTAGGTGCAAAGCCACCCTTGAAAAAGGAATCGAGCTTTCTTACACACTCTCCTGCCCCCAGAATAACGAATTCATAACTCAGAAATATCTGCGCAAACCCCACCCCCCAAGGTGGTAAAATATTGGATTTTATACAAACTTCAGGCAGGCATGGCTATCTGAATTCTCTCCGATGCAGAATATCTCTTTCCACAACGATCCAGAAAATGTGACAATCTGGTGGGATTCTACTAGTTTGGAAGTGAACCGGTTGTTACTCCGGTTGAATCCCACCATTGGTGACTGCTAATTTTTTCATCCTGTTATATTGCATGCAAGTTTTCTTTTAGGGGGAACCTAACAAGAAATAAAAAAAAAAAATAGGGATTCTTGCATTCTCTGTTCAGGGCAGGGAAAATTTATAACATTGGTACATCCAAACTCAAGCGGAACACAAAATCAAGCATCGTTGCGCCAAGAGAGACCTACTTGGAATGACTTAACCTACTGTTACCATTTTCGCTTTAGATTTCTGCTCAAGGATGTATTTCACGTTCATCTCTTTAGTAAATGTGTGAGGTTCTTTTGGTGGGGGAGGAGGAAGAAACAATTCATTTAGTAATGGAATTTAGAGGCAATCTTTCCAGAGCTGTTGCCACGATCTTTTTACAAAAATGGAAAAGAGAGAAACTGCTGCTTTAATAAAAAAAACCAACACTCATGAAATGGTGTCAATCAAAATATTTTCAACACCGTAAAGCAAAAAGGCTTTAAGTCTACGTGATAAGATCCCCTTAACTTCGGAAATTTGAGAGTTTTCTTCCTAGGAAAACCAAACTACAACGCAGAGTTGTCTTTCTAACAAGATAAACAGTTTTGAAACTTCGCCTTTCGGTTTGCAAATTAAAACAAAAAAAAAGACACTTTCAACAGGCACTGATTTAATTAATGGTTATCGGGATTTTCTGAGTGGGAGGGGGAGTAGCACGTCCAAGCTGAAAGTTTGACGGACATACAGCAACATAGTAGGTTACTTAGCAAACGTAACACCTTTTGCTATGGACAGCTGAAGGAAGTTAAGTTTCACTTAGCTTATAAAATGCTATGGACACATCAGTGTCTCTTGAAGAGGACAAAAATATACTTGAGATCGACTAACGGTGAGGGTATTTCTTTTAATAAAGTCCCACAAATTATTCACTTAAGTATGCAATGCCAATTTCAAAAGATCATTTCCATTTATAAAAAAAACAAAAACAAAAAAACTTCTAGCCATAATCAAACGTAGTCTCAACTCTACAGAAAAAAAAAAGGCATTCGCTTCTCTTTCTCCCATTATTAGAAACACGATCGGCTCTTTTTTCCATTGTGATTTTCGTACATGATTTTTCATTTTTACTTCACAGTGGAATTTCATTCACTTCCTGGCTGAAAACGATGTTAAAAGAAAGAAAACGACGACACAAAATTAAGGACTAGGAATGACTACTCTGAATACAAAATAGAGACTTCAGGAAAAGGGGAAAAGAAGAAGGAAGAAAAGAATAGTTAAAGTGATGAGGACAGGAGATTTTTCCATGACAAACCACCAATTGCTAGCTAATTTTATTCATCACAGTCCTTTTCAACCTTCTATAACACCCACTCCAAATATTATAATTTACAAAAAACAAGGCAAGAGGTTGTTTGAAACACAAGAAAAAACAACAACAAACTCTTGACCACTTATTTGTTGTTATTTGCTCAAATCGAGACCTTGCTTATCGCAGAGCACTGGAAAAGTATATTCCCAATTTGCAACGAAAGGAAAGCATGACCACAAAAGGAAACTCGCGACTAGCCCCCCACTCCAAAAAATAGTCGACCCCTTCTCCATATGGCTGCTGTAAAAAAAAAAAAAAACTAACCAGTCTCTCTCTTTTAAAAAATAAAAAAACTACCCACTCAGTTACAACAACAACAACAAAAACACACCCCATCATTTGCAAGGCTGCTTTGGTAGGAAGCTTCTGAACTGTTCCGGGAAGAAATCTACACAATTAGATTTCTAAATATTTTTCTTCCTCCCAGGGAATAAGACGGGGGGTGGGGGGGGAATTAAGGTTCATCCCAAATGGCTAACCTTCTTCTCCTGTAGAAAAAGATCCTGATCTTGTAATGTTTTCCATCTATTCTACTGAGTCCAAAATAAAAAAATAAAAAAATGGTGAAATACAATGGTCCAGCCACTGAGTTATCTTAATCCCTGGGGATAATAAGAAATGGGTGTTAATGTTTTCCGTGGAGAAAGCGTCTTCCTTCTCTTTTAAGGATGGCCCACATGCATTACCAACCACGTACAATTGCTTATCTCAAAAAGCCAACAAGAAATGGCTTACGCCTCTTTCGCCGTTAAAAACTTGGTTTCGTGAAGAGCAAGCACGATTTGGACCCTTATAATGTTCAGTTGCAGGAACGCACCGATTTCTGTTTTTAAAAGGGGGGTGAGGGGTGAGGGGACGACATTTCCTGCTTCCCATCAGCAAGAAAACTTAGCTGTGTGTCTGTTTTGTAGTCACAATGGAACCCCTTTCAGCATTAAAGTGCTAACATGAAAATAAAAAGCGGTTCAAGGAAGAGATATATATTCCTGCTATTCTACACCTAACGGGGGAAACGGTAACTTTTTAGATTTTGATCCGTATGAATAAACGCTGAAACGCCTAACTTCCTAAGCGCCTTGTAACCTGTATTCAAGTATCGTTTTATTTCCTGACCAATATTTTTGTTTTGTTCACAAGTTCAAAAGTTACACATTATCTAATTTTAACACACAACCATAGGCTAAAAGGTCGAAGAAGAAGCACGTGGACGTGTTCCGTTAATAGGAGATGCTCTCTAGATGCTGCCAAGCGGCCCGTTGAGAAAACTCTGGTTTTTGTTTTGTTTTTGTTTTTTCCTTTAAACCATCCAACAACCACAAAAAATTTCCTCCCCTTTTTGATAACGAAACAAACTATTCTCCCTCCCCCCCCTCCCCATTTTCAGCAACAACCTTCAGTAAGATTCCGGTATCACGAACTCAAATTCGGAGGTGCCGTCCGAAGGATTTTGTTTAAAGAGGGATTCGTTTGCTTGCGGGACGAAGATGTCGTCCCAAGTCATTGGCTTCGCAGGTTGGTTCGGGACCGGTTCCTGAGGGGTTTCTTTTGAAGGAGTGCCAGAATAAACCAGGGTATTGTCATTGGTGACCGGGATATTGTTGGAATTCCCTGAAATGTATGCGTAATTTCTGATCTGTAACGACCGACACGGATGCAAACGGTACAGCTTGGATTCCCCTGAAGGATCCTGGCTGTGAACCGATCGAAGGTGAGTGGCCATCACCTGGTAATTGATAAAACATTGGCCGCAAGCCAAGCACTGGTACCGCCGCTCACCGGTGTGATGGATTTCGTGTTTGGTGCGGTACTCCGCCAGAGGGAAAACCTTCTCGCAGTAACGACAGGGGTATTTCTTCTCCCAGGAATGTACGTTGAAGTGTCTCCGCAAACTCGTCAGGCAGACGTAGGACCTCCGACACACAATGCATATATAGTAGACTTTCCCGTCCATAATCAGCTCGTAGTGATCGTCATGCTTGACTTTCAAGCGCTTGCGGTTAGGGTCATTGCCCGAGGTGCGCGGCATGTTGTCCAGGTGGACTTCTCCGTCAGCCTCGTCTTTCACCGGGATGACAATATCATAGGTGTCCTCACCGATGTTCGCGTAAACTTTGCAGCCGGTGGACAAGCTTTCAATCTCCGTTGCTTTGTCTAATGTGATAGTTTTCTGCCCTTCAGTGATGTGCTTCGGCGCGACGTTTGGGGGCGTGTCCTTGAGGCCTCCGGAAAGAACGTCAGAGATCAGGATCTTGAACTCATTGGGTTGGGAGATGGGCTCCGGCGGAAAGCTCACCACTTGCTTCTTCTGGGCGGCTGTGCTGTCGGCCGCAACAGCAGGCTTGGGAGTTGTGGGCTGCTGGACCAGAGAACTGCTGCTTGCCGAACCGGGACTGGATAAACCGAGGATGTCATCATCGTCTTCCACATCTTCTTCTTCCTCTTCTTCATCGATGACGTTGGTCTCCATGTCAGTTAAGGAATCGTTGGTGGACGGCTGCTGGTTCTCTTCGGGAATTGGCAACACCTCTATTTCATGGGAGGAACTGACCCCCGGAGCAACGCCAACCTGCGATGCATTGAGCACGACAACATTTGGAGTCATGGTCTTTGGAGCTGGGAGAGGAAGAACATCAAGAGGCTTTTGGTTTTCGGCCGGATTCAGAAGAACAGTCGAGGAGTCAAGCCGTGGAGGTGCCACCGATTGAGGAAGAGAATGATTGTTGGTAGAGCTGGCTACCTCAGAAGACCCAGTGGGATTTGGGCAAGGCGGGATCTGGGTTATGACTTTAGTCTCCACCGAACGCTCCTTAGACGGTACCAGCTCAGAGCAGAAAATGACATCGTCGTCGACATCCTCATCCTCCGAATCACTAATGGTGATCTTGGTGGATTCACACGGCTCCCGGTATAGAGAAAAGGATTCTGTAATGATAGGTTTCCCGAGTTTGATGGATTGGGTCTCAAGTAGTGCTGGGGTCTTCTGGGCTTTGGGCCCATTTCCCTCCAGGATGGGCACCTCCGAAGAGCTGGCACTGGCCTCCGACGACATGTTCTTCACCTGTTGTAGAGGAACGCCCAGTTCGGCGAGGAATTTGACCCCGAGCAACTCACCCGATTTAATCAGTTCGTCCAGCAAATCCGATCGCACCCGAATAATTTTGGAGCTGTAGATGTAGTTGAGGATTTCCGCGAAAACCTCCCCCCGGATGAAGTTGAGCTCCACAACTTGTCCCGCCACGGCAAAGAGTTGGTGAAAGTAAGTGCTGGAAGCCGAAAGGATGTTCCTGTGGGCTCGAAACTTGCGGTCCTCCACAATCACAGTGACGTCGCAGAAAAGCCCGAGGCCTCGCTGCTCGTCCAGTGCTTTCAAAAGCATGCCAGAATATTGGTTGTCAGTCGCGGTGATGAGCTTCCTCGTCTCCATCCCTGTAACAAAGAAATAGAATCAAAATTCCTTTCTAAGGTAGAACATTAGCACCCACCCCCTCTCCTAGAGGAACGAAATATTTTGAGAAAAAATTTAAAAAGGCATAACATTAGATTTCCCTGGATGAGAAACGGAGAAACATGTTTTCTTTTGTAGAGGCAGGAAGCACTCTTAATAGCCCCCACTTTTCTTAACAGCCCTCAGAACTTAAGAGATAGGTAGGTCTATTCATAAGCAAATTCCACAATAGCCTCTTCATTGCATCAGCCCAAAATTCAACCAAGCTTAGCTCAGACAAATATGACCCCTACATGACCCCATGAGAGTCTGACAACAGCCAATAGAATACATGTTCTTGCACAGGAACAGGAAGCTCAAGTGCAAAGCCCAAGTGAAGGTATAAAAAAACCCTCACTCTCAAACTCCATGTGGTCAGCTGTACCAGAACCATGGGCTTGGTAGTTCCGCTTCATCATTAAACCATCTTTCCAATCAGCCTCCATGTCTCCAGTGTCTTTCTCCTGGCTTGGAACTGAACCAGATGGATATTTCTTCCAACCCCACTAAGGAAAAGTTCACTTGGAACCTGGAACATCAAGACAGGTAGTTCTCGACTTACAACAGTTCATTTAGGGACCATCCAAAGTTTCAACGGCACCGGGGAAAAAGTGACTTACAACCATTTCGATCGAGAAAGTGCTTCAGTAAAAATATGTCGATCTCTCCTTTAAACAAAGCTATTAAATATTTCCCGGCATGTCCCACGCCGGTCCTGTTGTAATTTTACTTACTGTGCAATAAGGCGGGAACCTGGCTGCGTATTGCTATTCTAGCATTTTACAAAAGGCAAGATCTTTATTTATGCATCTCATTAAAAGTAGGGATTCCTGACGGAGCGGAGAGAGGAGGTCAAATGAGAAATGCAAAACTTGCAGAACCTGAAGGTTAGTAAGGGAACTTGACAAGCGACGTTAAGGCGTGATGAAACACATCCACGGATTAACACGCTCAAAACAGAAGCTGGAAAACAGGCTGTGTGTATTTCTTCCCTGTTATTTCTCAACAGCTGCTGAAGCGTTGGCCTTACTAGGAAGATCATTCCGTCGTGCGGGTAACACGGGCCCAAAGGTGCCAGGCTCTGAACTAACATGCCGGTGATGGACAATCCTGAATAGGGTTCTCACACATCTCGTTTCAGTCTCTGAGGGGCAGCCACAAAGAGGAGGGAGGGGTCAAATTATTCTCCAAAGCACCAAAGCAAGACGAGAAATAAGTGGTTGGAAACTGATCAAGGAGGGAAGC
Source organism: Pseudonaja textilis (assembly GCF_049901715.1). Taxonomy (NCBI): domain Eukaryota; kingdom Metazoa; phylum Chordata; class Lepidosauria; order Squamata; family Elapidae; genus Pseudonaja; species Pseudonaja textilis. The sequence goes on from NC_142001.1 coordinate 16,748,500, forward strand.
AACCTGGGATGAAGGAGAAACTTCCTAACAGGGAGGACAATTAATCGGTGGAACAGCCTGCCACCGGAAGTTGTAGATGCTGCATCACTGGAGGCTTTTAAGAAGAGACTGGACAGCCACTTGTGTGACGTGCTTTAAGGATCTCCGGCTTGAGCAGGGGATGGATTAGAAGACCTCCAAGGACTAGTCTAGTCTTGTCTTGTCCATTCCATTCTTCCCTTATTCTTTCTCTATTCTACTCTACTCTACTCTACAATACTCTACTCTATTTCTATTCCTTATTCTATTCATATTCCATTCCATTCTTTCGTTATTCTTTTTCTCTTCTCTTCTCTTCTCTTCCTATTCTCTTCCTATTCTATTCTACTCTACTCTATTCCTATTCCTTATTCTATTCCTATTCCATTCCATTCTTTCGTTATTCTTTCTCTATTCTTTCTCTATTCTATTCTATTCTGTTCCATTCTTTCCTCATTCTTTCTCTATTCTATTCTATATTCCATTTCATCTTCTCTTCTCTTCTATTCCATTCCATTCTTTCCTTATTCGTTCTGTTTTGTTGTTCTGCTCCATTCTTCCCTTATTCTTTCTCTATTCTATTCTGTTCTGTTCCTTATTCCGTTTCATATTCTCTTCTCTTCTTTTCTACTCTACTCTTAAGTGAATGACTGCAGTTAAGATGTTAGTAGCCTGGTTGTTAAGCTTCCCCGTTGGCTTTGCTTGTCAGGCCGTCTCTAAAGCGGATCATGTGACCTTGGGACACCACAACGGTCACAAATACGAACCAGTTGCCAAGCATCTGAATTTTGGTTATGTGATCGTAGGGGGTGCCGCAAAGGTCATTAACTATTTTTTAAAAACGGTCGTAAGTCACATTTTGCAACTTTGAACTGTCACTAAACGAACTGTTGCCGGGGACTACCTGTATTATGCTAATAATAGCAGAGCCAGCTCCTGCAGCAGAAAAATACAAAAGAGGAACAATAAAAGAAGAAACGTGGCATTTATAGATCCCGTCAACCAGGAGGAAGAGCCTAGTTCCCTTGGCTTGTGATGACCCAAAGGGGCGTGGCAGAAAGGCAACACAGTCAGATAATCAGTAGCTCCAACTTTATTAGCTCCAACTTTGCCCCCAATGTCCTGGTTACCTTCTAAGCTGGAGAAAAACTCTCCCAGGAACAGCCTTTGGCTGCAGAGAATCAAGTCCAAAACGTGGTCAACACAAACTGTAACTATAAGTCCAAACAAGGCAAGAGGAGGTAATTAGTCTGGCAGGGCAAGAGAAGGAATACCAGAGGTGAAGGAATGGCAGTTGGGAGGATTCCAGAAATGCAGATAACCAAAGTCAACTCAAGATAAACTCATGTTTGTTCCCAGCAGATGCCATACTCAGCATGCATCTCTTTTAAACTCTCATTCCCAGGTGTGGTTAATGAAGGGAATCAGGGCCCTTTCCTCCCCCATAAGCCATGCAACCCACATTGCTCTCTTCTCCATTCCTCCCTGCGTGCCCTAGGATGAAGATGGGGTGGGCCTGGGTCTTCCTCTGAACTCCCTCTCCCTTATTCTCTGTCTCCTCTGCTCTGCCCAGCCGGGCTTTGCCCTTCCCCAGTTTCCTCCACAGCCAACGGAGCCACACTCCCACTCCCTGTCAGCTACTCATCTTCCTCCTTGGATTCAGACTCTGACAGGGGTGTGACATGGCTTTTTTACAAGATCACAATGAAAGTTGTTAATTATGCTAAAATATACGCTTCACTCCTGCTTCTTAGACAAGGAAGTCAAGTGGGATAGTCAGGCTCAGAAGGCTGGATTTAGTCACGCCTATGGGGCTGTTGCCACCAGAAAGAAAGAAAGGCACGATGTGCAATTGCGTTTGTTTTTCTCAAACATGTCTGCAAAATTCAGGTCATTTCTGCTTGAAATTCCCTGTCCTTGTGGAAAGTTCCAGAAGCCCTTAAGTTACATGGCAAGGGAGACTAGGACGCAGGCATTGAGCGCCATCTGAGTTTTCAGGGTTTTTCTTTTTTCTGTTCGGGGGCTCTTTGAAGCAGCCCCCCAAAACACAGACCAGGTCCTGATATAAAAATCTGGGTTTTATATCTGGGTTTAGCCCAGAAGCAAGATGCAGACATGTTCATTCCTCAACCCTCACAGGACCAGTTTCAAGACAAGAGTGTTTTGGTCATGTCTAAACAAGCGGATTTTTTCTCACCCTCAGCCGATTTGCTGCCTTGCTTGTCAGCCTTTCTGGTCAGGATGGACTCCAAATCCCATCACTAGCTACAAGAGGATAGAAATTGCAAGCTAAAAGAGCTGGAAGGGTTGCAGAATTAAAAGTTTCCCCAGGGCCACAGCTCTAAGAGAACCAGGTTTTCTTAGCTCCCCCGCATTGCTTTAGGATTACACCTCCCTCAGCCCTGCTGGCTGGGGATGATGGGAGCGGCACCTATCCAGAAATCAGCCAATGGAAGTGGGAGGAAGAGCAAAAGAGCAAAGGGAAAGGAGTTGCCAAGTCGTTTCCTCAGCTCTAAGACGCCGACTTTCCTCTTCTCTCTATCCCAAGCTAGTCCTGAAAAGAATTATCTGGCCCTGCTGGCCAGGGATGATGGTTACTGTAGTCACAATGCACCGAGTTGTCAAGCTGTTCTGTTGGGAAGAGAGGAGGGTGGCTTTCCAGAATTCCTCCTTAAGCAAGCTTGCCACTCATCCAATCCTTCCCTTGCCAGGAAGCATGGGAGTTAGAACCCAGGCTGATAAAAAAGAGAGAAAAGAGAGAGAGGAGACAGAAAGAAGAGAGTAAAAAGAGGAACAGGAAAGAAAAGAGAGGCGAGAGAAAGGGTAGAAAAAGGAAAGAGAGGAGAAAGAGGGGGAGAGAGAGGACAGAAAAGAGAGGAGAAAGAAAGGAAAGGAGAAACAGAGAAAGAGGAGAGAGGAAAGGGAGGGAGAAAAGAGAAAAGAAAGAGAACAGAAAAAAGAGGAGAAAGAGGAAAGAAAAGAGGAGAGGAAAGAGAGAGAACATAGGGGAGAGAGAACAGAAAAGAAAGGAGAAAGAGGGGAGAAAGAGAAGAGAGGTGGAAAGAAAAGAGAGAAGAAAGAAAGGGGAAAGAAAAGAACAGAGAGGAAAGAGAGAACAGAACGGAAAAGAGAGGAGAAAGAAAGGGAAGAGGAGAAACAGAGAAAGAGGGAGGAGAGAAAAGAGGAGAGGGGAAAGGGAGAGAGAAAAGAAAGAACAGAAAAGAGAAAGAAGGAAAGAGAGAGAACAGAACAGAAAAGAGAAAGAGGAAAGAAAAGAGGAGAGAGGAAACAGAGAGAACAGAAATGAGAAGCAAAAGAGAGAGGGAAGAAAGAGAAGAGAGAGAGGAGGAAAGGAGAGGAGAAAGAGGGGAAAAAAGAGAGGAGAGGAAAGAGAGAATGGGGAGAGAACAGAGGAGAGGAGAACGATGGGGAGAAAGAGAAAAGAGAGAGAAAAGAGAAGAGAGCGAGAGAAGAAAGAGAAGGGGGAGAGAGGAAAGGAGAGAAGAAAGAAAAAAGAAATGTTTCGGAAAGCGCCTCTCCTGTAGGCAACCACAGAAGAAACTGAACTCAGGCCTTGTTGATGGGTGCGAATAAAGAGGGTTTTTTTTTCTCATTCAATGAACTTCAGGGGCTGTGCTAGATGGGCATGGGAGTCCAGGTGGAGAAGGGGGGGCTTCTTCCAAGAGGCTAAGCCACCCCAGAGTTCAGAAGATGGGTATTGTAGTCCCCAGGCACCTGCAGGAGCAGCTAACCCACCGGGAGGAGGTTGGGGGGTTGCAGGAAGCAGGGAAGGGGACTCGGCTGGCCCGAAGCCGGCCCTGCTCCAACGCTGCCGGCCGGACAAAACAAGAGACCGGCCTGCTGTACCTCCGCTCCGCCCCGCGTCTTCGGCTCTTCGCCCCGCAACCAACCAGCCCCGCGTCCCTCCGCTCGCTCGTCGCGACGCTTCCCAGCCCTGCCCGACCCCTCGGCTCTTTCCGGAGCCGCTCAGCGGCCGTCGCGCTCCGCCCGAACACCCCTCTCGGAGGCCTTCGCGCCTGCCCGAACCCCGCTCGGCTGCGCCCGGCGAGAAGCCGAGCGGGAGGAGTCGCTAGCCGAAGGCGTTCGGGTTTCGGGAGGGGGGGAAGAAAAAAAGAGTCTTCGGGGATTTTCGGCTTCGGAGCGTTCCCGGGCTGAAAAAATATATATATATATTTTCCTTCCCGTTTTCTCTCTCTCTCGGCTGCGGCTGGGAGGCATGATCCCGTGCAAAGAAAGCACCCGCGTGCAAATGCTGCAGACACGGGTCTGGCTGGGTTCCAGGCCGACCTCCTGGGTCTCTTTCTGGGGGGGGGGATGCAGTAACATTGGCACGGGGTGCTGGTTGCAAATCTGCAAAACTCTCTTCGCAAGAGTTAGCATCCCAACAAATATATATATAATGGGAGATTGGACGTCGGTTCCTTGCTGAGCGTCAGCTCTGCTCCTGAATAAACGGAGGAAATTCCATTTAAGATAGTGGCCGAAAAGGGATTTTAGCTCTTAGGGGGGTCCAAAGGAACAAAAATCCCGAATCTCTCATCTTTTAGAGAGTCTAGATAGATAGATAGATAGATAGATAGATAGATAGATAGATAGATAGATAGATAGATAGATAGATAGATAGATAGATAGATAGATAGTTTTCTTAACATATGTTTTCTTAACTCTCTCTCTCTATACATATATGTATAATATACATGTATATATTAAAGATAATTATATATATAAAATCTATACATCTCATATATATATATATATATATATATAGAGAGAGAGAGAGAGAGAGAGATGGATATATATATATATAAAAGATATATATAAATTATATATATAAGGTACATATATAAAAGATATATATAAAATATACACATATATATTAAAGATATAATTATATAAAATCTATATATCTCATATACATACGTACATACCCAATAGACTAGATTTGCACCCTCTGAACCCTAAACTTAAAAACAACCCATTTCTTCCAGCAAATCAACATCCATTGGATGTGTTTTAAGGGCTTTGCAGCAAAAAAAGGAAAGTGCATGGGTGTGAAAGAGCCATTTGTGTGAATTGGCTTTTGATATTCTTGAGGCCCGGGGGCTTAGCTTATCAAAAGGCACCAACTAACTCATCTTTCTTTACAAGCAGCTCCTGTTAAAGTACTGCAAGTTCTTACCTTCCTATTATGATCTGTAGTAGTTTTTATCAGCATGAGAAGATGGGCATTTTTCCCATTTGAAAGGCTTTGTTTATTCGATTCAGTTTTTGAGCTTTAAATCTTAACTTTCACCAATAAAATTGCGATGCTCTCCCCAGAATACATATGCAATGTATTCTCCCCCCTCCCCGCCCCGCCTTGGGGGAAAAAAAATGTTTTTAAGAGTTATTCTCAACCACAAACCAGCCAAACCTTCTATTGTATACCAGCCCAGCCTATGTGGATTACAACCTCAAAGAATTAAGCTAAATAATTCTACTTATATAGAGCCTATGCTCTGACTTGCATTATATTTAATATCTTCCCTCTGGTGATCTGGCTTTTAATTCATGCCCCTTGCTTTTAAACGGCTTTCATGGAACGTTTTTTTACTGTTAGTTATATCATGCCCAGAGACTCCCTGGGGGTGGGGGGAGATGGGCAGCTGTAGAAATTTGACCAATAAATAAAGGATATGGTACACTGCCCCCTTCCTTTTAATATATTATGGCAAAGTTTCTATCCATTAATAATGATTTTAGGTTAGTCCCCAGCTCTCTACTTTTGCAAAGAAACAAAAAACCCACTCCCCACATAGATCAAGCCCCTCCATGGCTCCAGCAGGTGTCAAAGGTGGAATTTCATCCCTGCTGCAGGTCTCCAATCTGAAGTTGATAGGATCATATAAATCTGTAAAGATTCCCCGTCCTCCAGGTAATCCTGGTTGTCCCAAAGGTGCTTTTTTTTTTTTTTTTTTTGAAGAGGCAACTGGATTTTCTGGGATTTTTTCTTTGAAGATGTTTCGCTTCTCCTCCAAGAAGCTTTCCCACCATCAAGTCAGAACTGAAGAAGCTTCTTGGAGGAGAAGCGAAATGTCTTCAAAGAAAAAACCAGAAAGTCCACTTACCTCTTGAAAAAAAAAAAAAAGCACTTTTGGGACAACCACGATTACCTGGATGACTGGAAATCTCTGTAGACATTTGTCCCAAATGTACTTTTATTTTATTTTTTTCAGGAGGCAACTGGACTTTCTTGTCTTTTTCTTTGAAGACCTTTCGCTTCCCATCGAAAAGGCTGCGAATGACCAGCTCTGTTTGCAAGGAATATCAATCCTTCCATCGCCCACCATCCAGTCAGAGCTGAAGAAGCTTCTTGGATGGGAAGTGAAAGGTCTTTAAAGAAAAAGAAAAAAACAAGGAAGTCCAGTTGCCTCTTGGAAAAAAAAAGCACCTTTGGGAGACGCATCCTACCTATAGGATCCTACTACCTATTGGGATCCTTCCTTTGGGGGAGAATTTGGGGGGGGGGTGTTTTGAAATAAAGCAATTCGGCCCGAGGCTCCAAAGGCTTCTTGGGGGCTCGTGCAGGAGGGACTCAGCCTTCTTCCCATATCGAGGAGGCGCCGGTTGGAGGGCACAGCAGCACCGGGGAAAACGTATCCACCGCAACCAGCCGGGCTGGCTTGGCAGGGAGAAGGGAGAAGGCCTCAAGGCAAAACAGCTTCTTCGGCCCGGCCGCCTTCTCGCTCACTTGGCAGCATGCGGGAGCCAGCCAAGCTCGGGGCTGAGCGGGAAGCCCGGGCCAAGCCCGGCCCGGCCACGCGTCCGCCGCCCTCCCGCGAACAAGGCCGGGCGGGCATCGCTCGCCCAGCCCGGGTTTCTCCCCCCTCCCCCGCCCCGTTCCCGGCTCCCGTGCTCCGGCCTGGTCTCTCCGAGGGAGGCCGAGGACGGCGGTTCTTACCCGCAGCCTTGCCGCCCGCCTCGCTCATGGCGCCCGGCTCCATCGCGTCTCACCGGCGGCAGCCCATCCGAGCACAAAGGAACCGCCTTGCGGAACTCCAGCGGAGCCTGCCCAAGGGAGCCGGGCGGAGGGAAAGAGAGAGCGCACCGACCGGAAGTGGCGGGAGAAAGCGGTTCTTCTCCCACGCACGGAGGGTCGGAGGAGCCGAAAAGGAGCCTGAACGGCTTTGTTATGAAGAAGGGGAAGGGGCTGAGGGGAAGATCGAACGGCGGGGCGCGGATCACCGGGCCGGAAGTGAGGCACGGGGAAGAGGTAAACCGACGGACCGTTTCTTTTTCTTTTCTTTTTTTTCAGCAGGACTGCCCTGTGAAGGAAAGGGTCCGAAGTGCTTCGGGAGTCCTTTGTGAAGACATCCAGGCTACACGCCGGTTTTCCCTCAGAAAAGCTGCTCGACCGTGCTTAGCACTAGCCGGATCCCGAGTATAGGATCAAAGCGGCGCCGTAAGTGAAGACTTGCGCGCACCTCTTACACTTTCGTGCTTCTAGGGCCAGAAGTGACTCTTCCGAAAAGAAGAGCGGAGGCGGCGCGCGGAGCATATGGCGGTTTGCGGGTGTGACGTCAGAAAACCGGAAGTCGCGATGTTGGGGCCTAGAGAAGCCGCCGAGGCCTGGCCGCCTAAGCAGCAGGAGCAGCTGCCATGGGGCCGGTCTCGCGTTCGCGGAGCCCCCTGGACTCCCCGGGGCCCCGCCGGGGACGAGAGAGCGGCTCGGCCAGCCCTTCCCCGTCCAGGCACAGTCGCAGCCGCAGGTCTCGCTCTCGGGAGCGCAACGGCTTCCGACGCCCGCATCACTTCGGTTACCGGCACGACCCGGAGCACTACGGCAAGGAGCAGGAGGAGTCGCTGCGTCAGAGGCGAGTGGCGGCCCGCCGGGTGGGCGGGCTCGGCTCTGGGACGGTTGAAAAGCCGAGGTTCTTCTTGTTTGTGGTTGGTCTCGCTGTCAGCCAGATGTTGGGTTTTGGGTCCTCCTGCCCTACCCAATAATATTATTTACTATTGTTATTATTATATTACTATTACTACGGTGTTACTATTATTACTATTACTGTCATTACTATTAATAGTAACAGTAATAATAGCAACGATTATAATAAACACCAAGGACACTCAGTGTTATTAGTAACCCCCTCCACCGTTAGCTTTGTGGGGTAAAAACAGTAAAATAAAACAATAAATACTGTAAAAGTAATAATAGTATTAATAATAGTGATTCTTGACGAATGTATCGTTTCTTTTATGTACCCTGAGAGCATTTGCACCAAGACAAATTCCTTGTGTGTCCAATCACACTTGGCCAATAAAGAATTATATTTTATTTATTTATTTATTCATGCTAACTCCTTATTCCATATTCTATTCTATTCTATTCTATTCTATTCTATTGATTAATAAAGTGGGGGTGTTTGATAAGTACCAGGATAAAACACAGGGCAGATTTGTTAAAATATATATTTTAGAGTGTTTGACAGTTCATTTATTTGACCAAACTTTTTTGCTCATCTCCCTAAAAAAGGGAGTCTGGACAGTGAACTAATAAAATACTAAAACTCAAAAATAGGATATAAAATTTAAGAAGGCAATCCTTGTGATTTAATTTATTGATTAAAATTCAGTGTTAAAAGTTAATTAAAAGCCGGGCAGAAGGCTTTCAGAATGCTAGCCAGCCCAGGAGGATAATTGAGGAAGGATTTGCAGTCCTTTTCTTGAAAATCTGAGGGCTTTCTCCACCACTTTTCCGTTTGCGCATTAACATTTAAATTTGAAGATTTCATTTTCCTGCAGTTCTGACTATAAATATATATTTTTTCACAGACGACTAAATGAGAGAGAACGAATAGGCGAACTAGGAGCACCTGAAATCTGGGGACTCTCACCAAAACTTCCTGAGCCAGAGTAAAACTTGCATTTAATTTAAGTTACATTTGTATTTCACGTTGGGCACTCTAGTTGATAGATCTTAAGATTAAATTCTGCTTTTTAAATCTAGTTCTGATGAACATACACCCGCAGAAGATGAAGATGGATCATCTAAAAAAAGCAGCACTTCCGAGTCCAGTTCAGAAGGTACTGCAATGTGTTTAAGATAAAGTTTGACTACCTCAGAAATATCTGTGGGGAACTCATTTTACTTTCAGTTGTAAATGGCATTTCCAAATTTGTCCAAAATAATTCCAGATGGCTGCTTCTTAACTCAGGAAAAATGTGTGTTCTCTGAAAACTATAGATGTGGTTTGAAAGCTTTTTTGCTGCAACAACCTTGTGATAACTTCGGGCATGGCACAAAGACAACACAGTCAGATAATCAGTAGGAGTCGCTTTATTAGCTCCAATTTTGCTCCCAATGTCCTGGTCACCTCCTGGCCGGAGAAAAACTCTCCTAGGAACAGCCTTTGGCTGCAGAGAATCAAGTCCAAAACATGGTCAACAAAAACAGTAACTATAAGTCCAAACAGGGCAAAATGAGGTAATTAGTCTGGCAGGGCAGGAGAATGAATTCCAGACATGAAGGAACGGCAGTAATTCAACACGGTTGGAAGGATGCCAGGAACACAGATAACCAAAGTCAATGCAAGATAAATTAACGTTTGTACCCAGCAGATGCTGTAGTCAGCTTGCATCTCTTTTAAACTCTCTTCCCAGGTGTGGCTAATGAAGGGAATCAGGGCTCTTTCCTCCCCCGTAAGCCACACGACCCATGTTGCTCACTTCTCCGTTCCTCCCTGCGTGCTCTAGGATGAAGAGGGGGTGGGCCTGGGTGCTTCTCCGAATTCCCTCTCCCTTGTTCTACCTCTTCCCTGCTCTGCCCAGCCAGACTTTGCCCTTCCCTAGCCTCCACAGTCAACGGAGCCACACTCCCACTCCCTGTCAACTGTTCGTCTTCCTCCTTGGATTCAGACTCCGACAGGGGCATGACAAACCTGTTCCCCTATATTGCTCTGAAATAAAGGGTGGTTGTTGTTTTTTTAAAAAAGAGGGGTACTTACAGGTAATCCTCGACTTACAGCAACTCATTTAGTGACCATTCAAAGTTAAAACAGCAATGAAAAAGGCGACTTATGACCATTTTTCACACTTATGACCGTTGCAGCATCCCCACAGTCGAGATCAGAATTCCATTGCTTGGAAACTGGTTCATACTTATGACAGTTGCAGTGTCCCCGGGTTATAGGTATCTTGTTTTGCAACCTTCTGACAACCAAAATCAACGGGGAAGCCAGATTGTTGCTAACTTAACAACTGCAGTGATTCACAGTTGTTAAACTGTGGCGAGTGGTCATAAAACGGAGGAAAACTCACTTAACAAATGCCACAGAAATGTTGGGTTCCATTGTGGGGTTATGTCGAGGATTGGCTGTAACTGTCTTGCACCTCTGCAACCGACAATCAGTGGATCCTATTTCAGGAGGAAGTACTGAATTGTTTGGAAGTTATTTTTAATAAGTTTTCCGTAACCCAACTTCCAGAGAATTCCCCCTGGATGACTAAGAATCTTCATCAGTATATTAGAAATGAATTGTTTATCTGATTATAAAACAGACACTTTTCAAAAAAAAATTTTTTTTAGAGGAAGAGAAGAAAAGGAAGAAGAAAAAGAAAAAGAAGAAAAAGGCTGCAGCACGTAAGTTTCAGGTGATAGTTGGGAATAACGTTCTTTCTTGATTTGGATTAAATTTGAATTAAATACAGAGGGGAAAAAAATCCATATTTTTGCCGATATGAAAAAGGAATATGATGAGTTTGGTTCAGTTTAACGTTTAAGTGTCTTTTTACAAGAATATAGAATATGTACGTGTACTTTCAAGTGTTTTACTTAATAGAGAATCAGTATATCGTGCCAGCAGTTATTGTATCATTAAACTAATAGGGAATTACATATTTAAAAATTCTCAGATATAATTCAATATATGTATCTGGAACCAAGGAATTCAGCTGTGACAACTTTAAGACTTGTGGACCTCAACTCCCAGAATTCCCCTGCCAGCAGTTCATATTTATTTACACAGCATATCCAGTGCGATTCACTGACTACTGGAACAGTATTACTGTTTCACTGTTCCCTCTGTTTTATCAGACCAAGAGAAAAACATTGATTTAAGTTCATCCTTTAAAATTCACAACAGAATTGGAGATTTGCATCTTAATCTTTTTAATTTATTTCCTTAATCTGGTTACTCGAATGTGCTAGTTTTTATCTCTCTTGGAAACAAAATCAGGTTTTAAAGATTTCCTTCTTGTGTCTCCCCCCTCCCCCTATTTTTTTTTTTTCTATTTAATACTTCAGGTGAGGAGGAGAAAAAAAGAGCCAAGAAGAAGAGAAAGAAGCATAGAAAGTAAGAACCCATTTAAAAATAATTGCATGCTTCCTGTATTAAATATGATACCATTCTTCCCTTAACTGCCTATGGACAAGCCAAAATCTGTCTTGTTAATAGAAAGAACTCCTAAAATGCTGGCTTAACTTTCAGCTTTTGTTATTGTTATTGAGCAAATAAAACATAAAACCCTATTTATGCCAGCTAGAAAGAGAAAAGAATGAAGAGTTTGAGATCCTAGCTTGCTGTGGCCCCTTTGCAGATAGTGCTGTAACCAAAGCATTTTATTCTTGTAATCGTTGGTTTTTCTCTTCCCTGATGGTGGCTCTCCAAATCCTCTCCCTCTTTTAATGGCCAGGAAAAAGAGCAAGAAAAAGAAGAGTAAGAAGAGCAGGAAGGATTCTAGTGACTCGAGCAGCGAAGACTCTGACGAGGGAACTCTACATGGGGACGATCTCTGGATTGAGAGATCAAGTACGTGGTTCCCACTGCGGAAGGGCTAACTAAACTCAAGTGATGTGCTCAAGTAATCCTTTTGATTAAGAGACATGCGCTCATCTCAGAACAGTCTAAAACTCAAACTCATTTCATTGGGAGATTACTAGCTAATTTTAAGGATATTCTTGTGTTTACATCCTTCTTTCCAGTCGCCTGGATTGTATTTTTTTTTATGCTTTTTGTCTCTTTTATCATTCCTGTTCATTAATGATGTACAGATAGTCCTCAACTGAGGAGCACGATTGAGCCCACCATTTCTGTTGTTAACTCAGACGTTTTGTTAAGTGACTCTTGCCCCCATTTTACAACTTTCCTTGCCATAGCTGTTAAGTGAATCGCCGCCATTGATAAGTTAGTAGCCCGGTTGTTAAGTGAATCTGGGTTCCCCGCTCCCTTTCTGCTGGCAATTAAAAAGACCAAAGGAGGTCTGCTTTTCTTAGTCAACATACGTGTTTTTTTTTCCCACAAAACAGGCTTTGTCACAATTGTATATTAGTGATCCATACTGCCGTAGCTTTCATTGGGTTAGGATTTGTTTTCTCCTTTATTTATTGCAGAAAACCCCGACTCCGTGGATTTTATTGGCCCAGAAGCTCCCATCACTCACGCTTCTCAAGACGACCGTCCTTTGAAGTGAGTGCTCTCCTCCGTGGCTGATAACAGACTAGGAGGGAGTAGAATGGTTGTAGATTCAGATCGCACACAGAGGGTGAACTGCAACACCAGGCTTTGGGGAAAGCAGCTCTTTTTTTTGTACTTGCTGTGGTTTACATCGGCATTCTCTTCCTCCCCTGAAGCTATGGACACGCTTTGCTGCCCGGTGAAGGTGCCGCCATGGCCGAGTACGTCAAGGCGGGCAAACGGATCCCCAGGAGAGGCGAGATCGGCCTTACCAGCGAAGAAATCGCTTCCTTTGAGAAATCCGGCTACGTTATGAGTGGCAGCAGGTAAGTGACCAGATTAAAAAATTGCTGTGAGGGCTAAGAGCTAGCCTTGACTTTGATTAGCCCTTCCAAAAGCACAAACACTAGATTGGATCTCAGAACAAAGACTAGATTGGATCTTGCTTGTATTTTACACCAAATTGTAATGAAGAATACTGAATTATATTGAATTGCACTTCATCATGATTATACCCTCATCTGTAGAATTCTTTTGTTTCTGTCCAATCAAAAATGATGGTTTGGCAGTAGCATTTGGCAATAATATGCCATCTAGGAATTTCAGTCTGTGCATCTGTGCGGTAAGCTTTTAGACATAGAAGACCTAGAATAACTTTATTGTCACGATGAACGTACTCAAATTGGCATACATTAAAATGAAATTGTGCCACCCCCACCCACCCCGTTCATGGCAACTCTAAAACAGGCGTAGAAATGTTTTATGAGTTGACAAATGCTCTTGTCACTGGTTGATGCCTTGAGTGTTGGTCGTTCACCGATGGGCACCGTCTCTCTCCTTAGGCATCGGCGAATGGAGGCGGTCCGTCTGCGGAAAGAGAACCAGATCTACAGCGCGGATGAGAAGAGGGCCCTGGCGTCTTTCAACCAGGAGGAAAGGCGGAAGAGAGAAAACAAGATCCTAGCCAGCTTCCGGGAAATGGTCTACCGAAAAACTAAGAGCAAGGATGAGAAATGAACGACGTGTCCTCCCTAGTGATGGGCAGATGGGTGGGGCCCTGACACTGCCTTGTGCTATGGGGAATTTGCGGGGGAAACAGTCCCTGAGATATCCAGCTTCAGAACCCTAATTGGTCTGGTGAGGCCTTGGAACTAACTCGCAGGGTCTTTCCAACTTGCAATCCAAGTCAGAATAACCAAAGCAGGCCAATCGGTACCACCATAATGCCCAGAAGCTATTGAGATACTGTTGCTTCTTTTTGGTTGAGAAAGTAGCACTTTAAAAAGAAAAAAGAAAACCAGAGCAAATGGAGCAAAGATTTCCATTTATGGGGGTTGAGAGAAGACCTGTTTTCTATCCACTTTGACAAGAAGAAAATATTAAGCCCTGAATGAAACAACAAGGTCTCTTATAAGACGAGTGTGTTTTGTGAAAAATGGCCAGAACATACCCTGGGTCTGACTCTATGCCCCCAAAAGACAGAAGTAGCTTTAATACTGATGGTTGCCTTTATAAGCTTCCTGCCTCCAACAGACACAAATAGGAGTGGATGGATCATTAAAAACAGAGAAAAATGGTTTAAATCATGTTCTCTGGCTCAGACCATCAAGTGTGGGGCATCTCCTGCAGACTCCTTGTAAATAGGAACACAAAATATTCTTTTCATTTTGAGATTTTTTTGCAGGTTTAATATCATTTTGCAAGCAAGAATGCTTTTGCGGATCGGTAAATGTATTTCCTGCTCAACTAAGTGTAAATAGAAGATGGAATATTCATCTGAGTAAGTTTTTAACCCTTTAGTTTCTTCAGTGGTTTTATCTATAGATAAAATATGTTGGGTTGGAATTCAAAGCCCATGTACCAACTGCCACGTATTGTGGGAGTTTTCAGTTTCTGTTGCCTTTTGTAAATTTGGAGTGCCCCATAAACTTTAGAAGCAAAGCTGGAGCCATGTTTTGAAACAAGGAAGAAAAGAAAATCCCAATGTAACTACACCCCAGTATCAAGGACAGCTTTATTGAATGCATTCTGGACATTACTTTTTTGCACAGTTCCGGTATGGTACACCACTTCTAAAGTCTATTTTTAAAATTAAAATGTCCTCCCTAAGTACAGATGGCTATGTGTTGTTTTTTTGAGGTGTGCCAGTTTCTGTTGTGGTTCGCCGGCAGCTTGCGTAGACAGCAGTGGAATCGGACAGTGGGGAAGAACGGGGACCAGTCTGGGAGGACTCAGACGAGGGTCCTACGTCCGATGCAGAGATCGGGCCAGGGGCATCTGGGAGTGGAATGCTGACTCCAAAGCCTCCGGAGTCTGGCAGCGAGGCAGAGGAACCAGAGGAGCCTGTTCCCAATGCACAGAGCTGCTAGAAGGCAAAAACAGCTGAGACAAAAGGGGCGACTCGGGAGTAAGACTGGGAGGTTATTGTCCCTCCTATAAGGGATAAAGGACAGACAAAGATGAAGAAACCTTTGCAGGAAGCAAAGTCGTTCGCTCTGCTCAGATTAAATCTTGAAGCTCTGTGTGGACTTTGTACTTTGTTTGGCTTTTTTATAGTTCATTTGGCATTCTAGTTGGCAGCAATTCAAAGGCGAGAAAGGTGGGTGCTTATCTCGAGGGACTGGGACTTATTACAGGCTGGGAATGAACATAATTCCCAGTGTTGAAATAAAACAAAGAGTTGTTTTAACTAAGTGCTTAATTACGGTTTCAGGAAGCCTTGGTCAGAACAGTTTCCTATTTGTTCAATAAATGCCTCTCCGTCTTTTATTGGAGCTCAAGGTTACGTACAGAGCCCGCCGTTCTCCATTGCTATCCTCACAATAGCCAGGAGAGGCAGATCCAGGCTGAGAGAATGACAAGGTTCATCCTGTGGCTTTCCATAAACTTAGAGGTGGATTGGAGCACAAGTTTTCTCAGGCTTACTTCAACTCCTAAACTAAATGACTCCATCTCAACTCTTTGAAGTCATTGGATGACTGAAAATCTCCATAAACAATTTGGTTAAAAGTTTTTTCTTCCTGCACTTCATTGACACGAATGACCCAAAGAGATCAAAACAAGGGTTTGATTACAGCAACTCTTGAATTTTGCTACCAAAAAATAAAAACAAAAGCAGTGATAGAGAGAGAGGGGTTTTAATTTCTAATCGTCCCAGCAAAACTAAAAATCCACAGTCTCCATCATGACAATCTTACTTTCAATTACATCTTTGAGCCACTTCTCTTTGAATCGAGTTTTTCCTGGCCTGTATAAATAGAAAACAGCCCTGAGTATTTTACACTCACATTTTTCATTTTATATTAAAGGGTTACCTAATACAAATAGTTCTTATGGCAAAGTGGGAACCCAGATCTTTTAAACCAGTTGATTGGGGTGTGTGAACGTACCTGTGAACGAGCTTATTGGTTTCCACCACAAAGAATACTTCAATCGGCAGCATCTGTATCAGATAGAAAACCAAAGATTAGTTTTATGAATGGGGCTAGTTTAACCTCTTAACAGTCACTAAATGATTGGTTTTAAGCCAAGGACTGCTTGTACAAAAAGCCAATAATTTCCCATCTCTATTGTGATCAGATTCTGGTCCTAGAATCCCAGATGCTCTCCAAGACTGGTGGTTTTCTTGCAGACGTCTCATTACCAAACTAGGAAACATCATCAGTCCTAAAAGAGTGTGGGGTTTGGTCACAGTTTCTATCTTGCAGCTTGCTCTGTATTGGTGTTCAGACCCAAGCCTTGTTCAGATTAAACCAACACAAACTGTGTATAAAAGCAAACCTATTTTAATGTGGTGCTGGGAATTCAGGGCTGTCAGGATTCCAGCAGTTACTCCAATTAAATCATGAGCCTCAAGCCACACTCCCAAAACTAAAAAAGATTTATTTGAAGGTAACGTTCTAAGTCCGGCATTTACCTGGGCATAGCCAATTCTGAGATACATAATTCACTGTCACCCTTGATCCTGCTTTTTCCCCCACCCCTCTGGGTGTATCATCCAACGAAAAACCTCCATAGCCAAAAGTCATCAATCATGCTCTCCAATTAGATTTTTGCGCTGTAGAAGCTTCAGTCATTTAATCAGTGTTTGAAGAAAATATGAACAGAATGTACTTTCGATTCCACACTGCCGCCTGCTTTTTGAAACGTCCTTCTTTCTGTTGTCAACTATAAAATGTGTATACCAAATGTTTTATGAGTTGACAAGGGCATTCCCAGCCAAAAGACATTTAAACCTAATTGTCCAATATCAAAAGCAAGCCCTTTCAAGGTTGCAAAAGGCTGCCAAGAACAGAAGATTAATTACTGATTAAATATCCACCGACAGAAGTTTTAAAAACAAACCGGAGTAAGCAGGGCTTCAACAAGGACTCTGAGTCTAAAGAATTACTTTGCTTCCTGCAAAGAATACATCCCCAAGGGCTGGTTTTTATCCCTTATGGGAGGGGCCATCACTTTCCAGCCTGACTCCCGAGTCACCCTTGCTGCTTCAGTTGCTCTTTCCTGCAAGCAGCCCTGTGTGCACGCACTCTGGGCACAAGCTCCCCGGGGTCCTCTGCGTCACTGCTGCCAGACTCCACAAGCTCCAAAGGCGGCACTCCACTCTCCGATAGTCCTGGCCTCATCCCTACATCACACGCAGGCCCCTCATCCGAGTCCTTGCTGTCAGAGACCTCTGCCGTCCACACCTGCTCCCGGCGAACCACAACAGTTGGTGGGAGCGTTCTTGGTTGGAGCCACAGTTCATGGGTTTGAGAGAGCATCCCTAACACGACTTCATCGCAATTGAGCTTAATTGCCTCCCAAGAGGACCTCAAATTACTCACTTTGGGTTTGATTTTGGAAATCTCAATGACGAAATAGACACAAGCTGTGGCTCGCGGGATGGGCTTCCTGCATGTCGGGATGCTCCAGCGGACTCGGTAATAATACTGGGTGCTATACTGGAGTTCCTGTTTGTTGAGATAGTTGCTCCAGTGTAACCAACTTTCATGAAGTTCCCATGTCTGAAAGGATAAATGTATTGTAAATCAGAGAGCAGTCCTGTTATGAGCACCTCTTTGGGAAAAAAAAGGCTGTTTTAGTAGAGTGGAGTAGACAGAGCAGAACAGAACAGAACAGAATTCTTTATTGGCCAAGTGTGATTGGACACACAAGGAATTGGTCTTGGTGCAAATGGTCTGTGTGCACAAAAGAAAAGAGACATTTGTCAAGAGTCAAGAATCATCACATACAACACTTAATAATAGGGTACAATAAGCAATCAAATAAAATAAGATTTGTCCCGTTACTTCAATGATGGAGAAATGAATAAAAAGGAAGGATGGGGGGAAAAGGTATTACCTTGAAATATATCAGTAGCTATACCCAAAGGTGATTTTTCAGGAGACAACTAGACTTTCTTGTTTTTTTTCTTTTGAAGACGTTTCGCTTCTCACCCAAGAAGCTTCTTCAACTCTGACAGAATGGAAGTCAAAGCTGAAGAAGCTTCTTGGATGAGAAGTGAAACGTCTTCAAAAGAACAAACAAGAAAGTCCAGTTGCCTCCTGAAAAAAGCACCTTTGGGACAACCAGGACCTGGATGACGGAGAATCTTCATAGACGCTGGACATGAAACTTACTTTCATATAGTCCTCAATCTGCAACAGGCCTTTTCCGATGGAGAAATCTGTGCACCTCATCCAAGTAATATTTCGCATTTTGTATTGGGCACCTGAAGTTGATTGAGAAGAGTACAAATTAGAGCCCAGTAGTCCCAAGTCAGACACCAATGCCCTGACACCTTCATGTCCACCTGGGAGTACCTGCCTCTTCCTTCTGCAGGGCTACGATTTGGTCCACGGCATCTTTGACCACTCTACCAACAACCGAGGTTGCTGCCTCCTGGATGTCTTCCTCCTCCTCCTCATCTTCCTCGTCCTCCGTAATTATTATGTATTTCTCTTCCAGTGACATGGTTCTTTCTGTCTTCAGCTTGTAGAAGACGGAGGGGAGAAAAAAAAAACACTGTGTAGAATCTGAAGAAACAGTCTGGGGAAAAGTTATGTCTGGATTGTAGGTAAATCCTTGACCCGTGTGCCCGATTCCGTTCTTATGTGCATCATAGAAGATCATCTAATTGTGATCATGAAATCTTAAGTGGTGACACATCTGCTAGTTTGTAAGATAATAGAAGACCTTCTGATCAGCTGCTAGTACCGCAGACCATAATTGGTCTAAATCTTCCTGGTTATAGGAATTATAGCAATAGTACTTATATACCACTTCACAGTGTTTTACAGCCCTCTCTAAGAGGTTTACACATAGCCTCTTGCCCCCAAACAATCTGGGTCCTCCTCATTTTACCAACTTTGGAAGTCTGAGTCAACTCAACTTATTAATTATTTGAATTAATTATTTGACTTAATTGAATTATTGAGTCTGTCATCTGCACCTCTATAACTGTCTGGTTTGGTTCTGCAACCCAACAAGACAGGCACAGACTTCAGAGAGTAATTAGGACTGCAGAAAAAAACATGGCTACCAACCTGCCTTCCATCGAGGACCTGTATCCTGCATGAGTCAAAAAGTGGGCCGTGAAAATATCTACAGACCCCTTCACATCCCGGACATAAACTGTTTCAACTCCTACCCTCAAAATGACACTATAGAGCACTACACACAACTAGACACAAGGAGAGTTTTTCCCTGAACACCATCACTCTATTAAACAAATAATTCCCTTGACATTGTCAAACTATTTACTAAATCTGCACTACTATTACTATTAATATTGTGAGTGTATGTCTGTAACTTTGTTGCTTGTATCCTTACGATTTTTATTGACTGTTTCCTAGTATGACTTAATTGTTTATTGTACCCTATGACTATTATTAAGTGTTGTACCTTATGAGTTTTGACGAATGTATCTTTTCTTTGATGTACACTGAGAGCATTTGCACCAAGACAAATTCCTTGTATGTCCAATCACACTTGGCCAATAAAGATTATTCTATTCTATCTATGCTATTCTATTCTGTTCTGTTCAATTCTATTCTACTCCTTATTCCATCTTCTCCTCTCCTCTCTTCTGTTCTATTCGAACTGCTGGCAGTGAGCAGAATTAGCCTGCAATACTGCATTCTAACCACTGTGGCACAATGCTTCCTGAAGGCCACAAGGGGTAACTTCTCATATCTCCCCATTGTTTCAAGCAGAGCTTGTTCTCCTCCTATCAGAAGATGCCAAGGACTAAACATAGAATGTTTTGGAGGCTAAATCATAAGAACCATTGCAAGAATTGGCTATGTCTAGTTTCATGAATAGAAGGACTGAGGGTGACATGATAGCAGTGTTCCAAAATCCAAGCAGTTGCCACAAGGAGGAAGGGCTCAATCTATTCTCCAAGCAATTGAAGGCACAATGGGAAGCAATAGATGGAAACTAATCAAGGAGAAAAGCAACGTAGAACTAAGGAGAAATTTCCTGACAGAATAATTAATCAGTGGAACGACTTGCCTCCAGAAATTGCAAACGTCCCAACCCTGGAGGCTTTTAAGAAGAGATTGGACAACCATTTGGCTGGAATTGTATAGGGTTTCCTGCTTCAGCAGGGGGTTGGACTAGAAGACCTCTCAGGTCCCTTCCAACTCTGTTATTTTGCATGCAAACCATGCCTTGTATCGCTCTTCCATATTTCCTGCACGACAGCAGTGCTGCAAAAAAAGAACCCCGCCGCCAACCCTTCCTTATTGCCACCTTCCACCTTGCAATACGTGCCTGGCTACCTTTAGAGTTGCCTTTGAGGGATAGCCATGCATGGAAGGAAAATGCAACGCGTGGACGTTATGTTCTTAAACCTCCCTATTGCCTGCTTGATCCACCACTATGAGAAAAAGCAAGCCGCTGTTTGTAAGAGATTACTTGGGAACGTCAATCTGTCACCCAGCCAAGAGGCTTTGGAATTTGTCTACCTGCTTTAAAAAAAAAAACCAAAAACACTTTCTGGTTTGCTTCACTCTCGAGACAAACCCAAACCTTATTTTTCTTTAGGATGCAAGTTTCCAAAGTTGATCAAGGTTCCGGCTGTGGATTTTGCAAAGTTGTTTGCTCACAAGCATCACTTAGGCAACCAATGTCCAGCCAATAATTCTGTGGCATTGATGTTTCAAGACATTCCATCAAGCTTAAAGGAAAAGTGCTAAACGAACAGGACGTCTTTGGGGCCAATCAGGCGTGTGGGAATGTTCAAGAGATGAAATTAAGTGATGGATTAGTGTTGTGTCCTTGGGGCTTCTCTCAACCCTCTGATAAAATCAAGGGAACACTGGACAACGGAAACTGTTTGGGATGCTTTCCGTTGCTTCTAATTCTAGCTGCTTTATTTTCCCTGTTCATTTTCCCCGTTTCCCATGCTTCTTGGCTTCTAGGTGCTCGCTAAGAAAGGATTTTTCAAAATGACCATCACAGCATAAAAATAATTTTAAAAATAGAATATTCATTTACCACCGTTTTCCTTTTTTCCCCACCCATTGCCTCTTCTGACAGGAAATCCAACTTTTGGATTTAATCAATTTCCAAGCTTAAATTTGTAGACTGGCTTTTGAAAAAAAGAGATTCTTTCTTCCTCTTGATTCCTGTAAAAAAAAAAAGGACCATTCAGTCTTCCCAACAACCAGCAAACTGTCTTTGGGAAACAAGCCAGACTTTAAACAATGTGACTATTTCCAGTTTTCTCAAAAGCCATATCTCCTATAATTTCTAGCTGAAACACTGCATTTAGCTACACCCCTTGGTTAGTTAATCTACTATGATTTTTTTCATCTCCTATAACACAGTGTGTGAATCACACTAAGCTATAGTGGCAATTTTAAAATTATTTATGTTGACAAGTGAAATAAAAATCCACTTTTGTCCACCAGTAACTACACAGAAATAGGCATGTGGGTTTGTTTTTTATGGAAAATTTGACATTGCTTTTTTCTGAAATGTTATTACTTCTCGGTTTGTTCTAACAGTCTACAATCCAAATTAATAAACCCTGACCCTACTTAGCTTTTATGGGATAAAACATGATGGTTTAAGTGCTGTGAGTTTCTGGGAGTTGAAGTCCACAAGTTTTATAGTTGCCAAGTTTGGGACCCCTGATCTAAACTAAATACAACCCATTTGTATCACAGATTTAACCTCTTCTGGTCTTCCAGAAACTCTAGACATGACACTGAGATATCTAAAGATAATCAATTTCTAGCAATGCTCCAACCCTTTGCTTAAGTCTAGATAAAAACTCAGAGATCTTCTCAGCAAACAGACATGTGAGTTTTTCATCCCTCATGGGTAGAAAATGAATCTGTTCTGGAATTAATGACTCACCCCAAACTCTCTTTTTTTTTTCTTTTTCAAGCTTTCTTTCTGAGCTTGGATATTTCATACTTGTTTTTGGAGACAAGAGGTCGAGCAAGCCAATCTTTTGTTCATCATCATGGCTTGTTGGAATCGCCTTTTGGGGTCCGTTCTCACTTTCTGGACCATCCTGGGTTCAAATCACGCCTTTCCAGATGGAGCCCCCGAATCTGCTTGTAAGAATATGTTGCCAGTCCATATTGGGGTACATCCTCAAACGGCACCTAGTCCTTATGAACTTTCGGTTAGTACACCATCCTTCCAAAACGGGCAACCAGTTAATGGTAAGTTTTTATTTTGTTTATTTCAATTGAAAGGAAGGTACTGTGAAAGCCACTCGACCCCAAATCTTCCTTTCTCTCTCTCTCTCTCTCCTCTTTTCCAAGTAGAGTTAAGAAGTCCTTATGTTTTCTCAGCATCAATAATCATTAGGTTTTTATGTTAGCAACGATCAGCAGTAACCAAATTTTGGACAATCTTGGAAGTACTAAACTGAGCCTGATTAGACAAGCTTATCAGCAAATGTTCAGATTCAGGGAAAATTAAAAACAAATCAGGAATTAAAAAAGCAAGATATAAACATAGATTGGTGGCTATATCTTCAGCTGCAAACCAGATACCAAAAAGACGTAGAAGAATTTGGATTTTATACTGAGCTACAATTAGATAAAATTTTAGTAGGCCCTGAAGAGAAATTCATAACAAGGATGTATAATTATTTATTAAAAGTTGCTTTGGAAGGAAGTAGTAAAAGGTTGTATGATAGCATGGACAAAAAATATAGGACATAATATAGACTTAGTGGATTGGGAAAAATGTGGAATTAAAATTATACATTAAGATCGACAGCTTATAAAGAAAATATATACATTTTATCTTTGGCACTTGACACCAATGAGATTGGCGAAAATGTACCCTAACATGAATCCAAAATGTTGGAAATGCAAACAAAACCAAGATACCTTCTACCATATGTCGTGGTCGTGCCCGGAAGCCCAAAAATACTGGATTAAAATACGCAGTTGTTTATAAGAAATATTGGAAGATCAGATAGTTTAAACTGGAATTGTTCTTGTTGGGAATAATTAAAGGGAAATATAGGAAAAAGATTAAATATATTCTACTAATATATTGAGAGAAACAAGGATAGCATTTGCACAATGTAGGAAACAGAATAACACACCTTCAGAGGAATTAGTAATTCAAAAAAATTTAGATTGTGCTGAAATGGATAAACACGTTAAAATTAAAGGATAAAGAAGAGTCAGAGTATTACAAATTTTGGGATAATTGGTATAAATGGTTGAACAAGAGAAATGATATTGGAGATAAGAAAATTATACATAAATGTATATGAATGTATATAAATGTATATATTTATATGAATTTGTTATATGTAATAGATGTCACAGTACTGTGTTAATACTAAGATTAAAATGTGAAAGATGTGAAAAAGAACAATAGAAAAAAAAAAGAAATGTCCAGATTTTAGGCAACAAGAAGTGGATAAATTCCCAGAAACAAAAGATAATAATCTACTTCCACGTGATTGCCAAAAAAACCAAAAACAAATGCAGGTATCATTGAAGTCAGCAATTGTCCTGATCATCCAAAAGCCATTTTCTCTCACTTTAGATAAATGGGTTGTGTGAATCCACTTTGGAGTTTCATTCCTAAATTCTTAGCAAAGTGGGTGAATCCAGCCAACTTTGGTTGATCCATTCACTCATGGTTAAGCCATTCATTCTGGACACAATACATAAACTCAATTTTTTTTCAAAAATGCTTTGGAAACAAAACAAGGTTTACTGGTTTACAGTAATGGAAAAGAAACACCGTTAAGGCGTTCGGCAAAAAGAAGGTTTTTTTCTCTCCAGTTCAGATCCTCGGAGCTGCTTATCGAGGGTTGTTGTTGGAAGCGCGTTCGTTTCACCCGGCCGCTGCCCTGGGGTTTTGGCAAACTCCCCCCAACAATACCAGATTTTTACAGGTAAGCACAACTAGTTAAAAGTCTGGAGGGCGGTGTGGCAGGTACTTGTCTGCTTGAAGTCTACAGTCCCAGAGCTCTTCAGTGTCTTGTATCCTGTGACTAGTAACTAGTTTGTGTTCTCACTGGTTCTTGCTTGCAGGCAAGTGGTGAGCAACATAGCATCCTCAGGTCTGTTTGAACTCACCATTGCCCACAGTGGTTAGAATGCAATATTGCAGGCTAACTCTGTCCACTGCCAAGAGTTCGATCCTGACCGGGTTGACTCTGAATAACAAGAGTTAGAAGGGACCATGGAGGTCTTCTATTCCAACCCTCTGCTGAAGTGGAAAATCTATACCACTTCAGACAAAGGGGTTGCCCAATTTCTTCTTTAAAAAAAAACCCCAGTGTTGGAACACCTACAAGTTCTATCCTTTCAAGGTCAGTAAAATGAGGACAGAGATTGTTGGGGGCACTAAAGCACTATGGAGCAGTATATAAGTCTTAAGTGCTATTGCTATTACCCACACCCCCAAATTGTGTATCATGAATTCTGCAAAACCATAGCTCACTTTCTCACATTACACTGAGATGGCATGTTGTTGAACTTCAGGCCAGCGTGTTCTTGTAAGATCCCAATCCTACGGTGAGTAAACCATGGCTCCACTTCATGGGTGTTGAATTCAGGAAGGCCCATCGAAGCAAAATGTGCTAGATAAAAGTCATCACTTCCACAGGGCTTGTTTTGAAGATTGGGCATTGCAAGGCAATTGTTTCAGCTATTGCTATGTGAAGACACAAAACTGAAGTGAAAAAAAGGGGCAAAGAGCACGGGTGTGGTAGAAATACGATGAATTCTGTTTTAAACTTGAATTAACTTGAAGTAGCTTTGGGGTTTATTCATTTACTTTACTTGATTTACTTCCTTGTTTATTTGGCAGTGCTCTGGAAATCCTCAAGGGGCCATTACTCATTCCAACACCAACTTAAAAATGAATCAGATCTACTCCTGGCTCCCACCTCCCTTACACTGTCCCCGAGTAGTTTACTTTGTGTAAGTATTATGGGCATTTCGAACCCTGGCTGCTTTTCTTTAAAAATGGTGATATTTCATGAGGCTAGAAATCAGGCGAGCCAAGAAGCCATAATTCCTGGAAAATATCCTTTCCAATTAATTCTGCAAGGGGAGAGGGTGGGATTTTAAAAGCACTGTGGAAGATTGTTGATTTCAATTCCCTTGGCCTCTTCTAATCTGAAACCCTCTAGTTGTGTAAACAGGAACTGTTTTATAACCTTTAGCTGGATATTATTCAAAACACCAAAGAATTAATATGCTGGCTAGGGAATTCTGGGAGATGAAGTCCACACATCTTAAAATGGTCCAGATTGAGAAACATTGGATTAACATAAGGCAATGGTGGAATTCAATTTTTTTAACTAATGGTTTTGTGGCCATGGCTTGGTGGGCGTGGTGTGGCTTGGTGGGCGTGGCACTTGTAAAATCCCCATTCCCTCCCCACTCCTGGGAGAAGGTTACTGCAAAATCCCCATTCCCTCCCCACCCCACTAACCTGCTTCCCAGTTCCATTCTCCTGTGCAGGGCAACCAAAGAAGACCCAGCCAATCAGCTGGGACTTAGGGGGCGGAGTATAGATGGGGCGGGGCCAGTCAGGGGTGGGATTTCCCCACCCCACTAACCTGCTTTCCAGCTCCATTCTCCTGTGCAGGACAACCAAAGAAGACCCAGCCAATCAGCTGGGCCTCAATGGGAGGCGGAGAAGAGATGGGGGTGGGGCCATTCAGAGGTGGGATTTGCCGGTTCTCCGAACCACTCAACATTTCCGCTACTGGTTCTCCAGAAGTGGTCCAAACCAGCTGGATACCACCTCTGACAATGGAAGATTCCCAGCCTTACTTGAACGTCCTCAGAAATTCTAACTATAATTATGTCTCTTCCTGCTACAATCAGGGCAACTGTGGCCCAATCGCACGACGTCTACTGGACCCAAGTCAAATCCAAAGTGATCTGGAGAAGTGAGTATCACCAGATTCCCTCTCCGAAAGCCACGGGTTCCTTCTGCGTGCCAGCCCCAGGCATTCCTGCAAGATTAACTCTCTTTCTTTCACTGCAGATCCTCAAGCCACATGTGGAGTGGAAGCATCTGGGAGACAATTTTCCGCTGCTACGAAAATTGCCTGCTTGCTACTCATGATTTTGCTCATCTGATTGTTTTTCCAAAGGCGTAACCAAAGCAATTGCTGTCTTTTTAAAAAAAAAATTGCCTTGCTTAGAATCCTATTTTTCTGCTCCCAAGTTTGCAAACCATGCGCTGCAGGCTTGTTTTAGGTTCTGTTTTATTTGATTTAATATTATAAATGCTTTGATGAAATAAAAAGAATATCAGGTCATGGCTTTAGTCGATGTTGATTTTCTCCAGACCCTGAAGAAAAAAAAAGACAAGGAAAGCAAAAGTCAGAATCAAACTATGTCACAATCAAACAAAAGGATGCTCTTGGGTTTATTTATCAGACTTGAGTTATCTCACTCCGTCACCCTATCAGGAAAATCGTTTCCTGAATTAAAGGCAAATCGTACCATTTTTTTTAATACTCCCGGACACTTTAAGGACTTACAAGCCTCTTTATAACCATACAAAAACAGAATTAGAGTTTATTGTTGGCTTAGCTCAGAGGTCTCCAAACTTGGCAACTTTAGGACTTGTGGATTTGGGGGAGTTGAATTCTGGGAGTCGAAGTCCACAAATCTTAAAAGTTTCCAAGTTTGGGGAGTCCTGGCTCAGGTAGTGACATGGGGTATTTGCAGGTCTAGGATCACCCAGGTTCTTTTAAGGGAGTCATAACTCTGAATTCTGGGTCAATTTAAAAAAAAAAGAACACACACACACACAACCCCGAAAAGGATGGTTAATCCTAACCCTACATGCCCCCTGGGAAAGGAGGGTGAAGATATGAGCTCCTTCAGGTTGTACCCGTTTTTTTAACAAAGATATTGCCATGATCTTGCAATTGGGTTGCTTCCCCCCGAGAAGTTTCCTTTAAACTGGGTATGAGCAACCCGTGGCTCTGGAGCCGCATGCGGCTCTTTGGGCCCTCTGCTGTGGCTGTCAACTAAAAAAACACTCCTTTGGTCTTTTAGCTGCCAGCAGAAAGGGAGTGGGGAGAAAGCAGTAGATTCCTGAAATGCTTCAGATAATCTCCTTGGCAGCCCAAAGCTGTCGGCACGCAAGATTATCATTGAAGAGAATGATTGATGACTCTTGACTATGGATGGGTCCCATTGGAGAATATACATCCAGGGGGTGGGGGGGGGGAAGATCAGGGTCAAGGGGGAAATGAGTGTATTTTAGTGTCGGCTGCTCCCAGCTAACGCCGACATATTAATTCCTAATAAATCATTTCTTTTTTACTTTACTTTTTTACTCGGCTAGAGAACGGGGGTGGATTTGTTGGAGTCTTGACAGTGGCTCCCTGTTGGGTGATCCCAGCACTGGCTGCCCCCCCACCCCCGTCACTCCTTGCCTGACTTGAGAAGGTAAAACACAAAAAACCAGAAATATGAGAGAGAGAGAGGGAGAGAGACCCATTTTTCACAGAAGACACCAGGAGCCACAAAACCTGGGTTGGCGTGGCCGAGGGGGTGTCATGTGACTGGGTGGGAGTGACATCGAGTTGGCCACGCCCAGCCAGGTTTTGCGGCTCCCGGTGTTTTCTTTTCTGTGGGAAATGGTTCCAAAATTGAGTGCTTTAAGGTTGCGGACCCCTGCATTCAACTAACCTTAGACCCAGTTCCACAGACACGTTTTTCTCTCAGCAACGCTTTGTAGTCGTTTGCCGTCTTTATCATTCTTTTATCCTAGGTACCCAGAAATACAGCAGAAGTCATGTGGAGAACAATGGGGGGGGAGGAGAAGAAAGAAGATTTTTAAAAAAGAAAAAAATATACATTCAGAGGTAAGGCAAAATTGCAACGAAGAGATGCTGAATAAACCCTGCTTGAAGAGGGGGTTGGACTAGAACAGTGGTTGCCAACCGGTGGGCCGCAGCGCAGCCGTGGCTGCAACAGGG
Source organism: Pseudonaja textilis (assembly GCF_049901715.1). NCBI lineage: Eukaryota > Metazoa > Chordata > Lepidosauria > Squamata > Elapidae > Pseudonaja > Pseudonaja textilis. The sequence goes on from NC_142001.1 coordinate 16,776,406, forward strand.
GTGATACCAGCAGGCGGATGATGGACTGATGCACGTGGGGAGGGAGGGTAGCGCACGGGAGATTGCGGCATCAGAGCCAGGGGTGGGATTCTACCAGTTAGCACCTATTCGCTAGAACTGGTTGTTAACATTCTAAGCAGTTTGGAGAACCGGTTGTTAGAAGAAATGACTGGGCTAATCCTGTAAGGAAGGCAGGAAGGAAACATTCTGGTGTTGCTTACAGAAACTGCCTCTCCGTTAACCCTTATTACATTCTTGGCAGGACTAGACTTCCTGTCTTAGGAACTTCTCTGGAGTTTTTTTTCTCCTCCTTTGCTGGTACTTTGCTTGTGTCGAGTGACCATTCAAAGTTACAATGGCACTGAAAAAAATGACTTATGACCGTTTTTCACACTTACGACTGTTGCAGCATCCCCACAGTCATGAGAGGCCAGGGGAGGAGATGGATGCCTCGATGTGAGTGATATTGAGTTGGCCATGTGTATATGTGTGTGTGTGTGTATATTAGTATGTATGTGTGTGTGTATATGTGTGTACATATATATATATATATATATATATATATATATATATATATATATATATGTATATATGTATATTTGTGTATATGTGTATATGTGTGTGTGTATTTGTTTTGTGTATGTGTGTGTGTATATTTGTGTATATATGTGTGTGTATATATTTGTGTATCTATGTGTGTGTGTGTGTATTTGTTTTGTGTATGTGTGTGTGTATATTTGTGTATATATGTGTGTGTATATATTTGTGTATCTATGTGTGTGTGTATGTATATATGTATGTATGCATATATGTGTATTTGTGTATATGTGTATGTGTGTGTGTATGTATATTTGCGTGTGTATCTATATGTGTGTGTGTATGTATGTATGTATGCCATCAACCGCACCCCACCGGCTCAGGCGGATGGGGAGGGTAGTCAAGAGGGGATGGGATTGGTAGTTCCCCCCCCCCTCCGCATCGCGTCCACAGCTCCTCACCTCGCCGTTGTTCATATATCGCTGGAGGTAGTACGTGGAGATGCCCGGGATGATCAGCCCCACGTACATAATAGCCGCCGAGGGGAGAATTTCGTACCACATCACGACGAATCCCCGATTCGGTCGAACTTCTGCAGCAAGAGACACCACGCATGCGCCACGGCTCCCCCCTCCCGGCCCCTTCTGACCTTCCCGTCCTCGGGCCCCAGGATGCACCGCGCGGCCGGCCACTTCCGCTCCCCGTTACTGTGGTAACACCTCTGCAACGGCGGAAGAGGGGGGTTTTTTTTTTTTTTTTAAGGGAAAGACGAACCTTTTTAAATTATTATTATTTGTTTTATTCTTTGGGCTCCATACGAGCTGGAGCGTTATTTTACACTGAGGTAATGGGGCGGGGATAATTGGGTAACGCTTACCCAAATATCCCGGGTCTACATCGGCATTACGCGCGCGTCACGTTGACGTTTCGTGACGTTTCCCCCCCTCATTCGAGGAGCTGGGGTGAGGGCGTGGCCTGCGGGTGACAGTCCCGTAAGGAAAGGGTAATTGTAGTTGTTGTTTTCCCTCCGTCCCGAAAGAGTTGAAGAAGCGCAAAGCATGCTGGGAAGTGGAGTCCCTGCCCGCCCTGGCTGGTCGCCGTGGCAACGCGCGGCCTGGCGGAGTCGCGCCGCCTGCCTGGTGGTGAGGAGGCCGCTGTGGCGTCGCGGCTTCTCTTCGCCTCTTCCCGCGAGAGGAGCGGGCCGATTCCGCGGCCCAGGAGTCAGGGAGGCCCGCCGCGTACGTTGCCCCGACTCCCCACCCCGGCGTCCACCATGAAGGAGGACAAGGAGAACGCCAGGCCGAAGGAGAAGCGGGCAGGGCCCCTCACTCCCACCGGCCTCCGAGCAACCATGGCCGGGGCGGACGCCAAGGCGGGCGGGGAGCCCGACCGCCTCGAGAGGCCCAAAGACAAGAAAGAGACGCTCAGTAAGGTGCGCCGAAGAGAAGGGGGAGGGGAAGGGGGGAAGATATTCGGGCGCCCCCCCACCCGGCCACCCGCTGGTGGGGAAGGACTACAACTCCCATCATCCCCGATCTCGCTGATGTCCATGGATGGAGGGGCAGATTTTGGAGAAAACGATATTTCCCTTGGCAAGAGTAGAACATAGAATAACAGAGTTGGAAGGGACCTTGGAGGTCATCTAGTCCAACCCCCTTCGAGCAGGATTGTCTATTCCAAATATTAGCACCTCTAAGGTTACAGAGGTTGTTGTGATGCTGATAATAGGAGGAAGAAGAGAATATTAATAATAATAATTGGTAGTAGTAGCAGTAGGAATAAGCGATCATATTGATAATGACAATAATAATAGCAATAATTATTAATCATAATGATAGTAAATAATAGTAATAAGTGAATGATAATATTGATGACAATAATAAATGATAATAAATAAGTGATAATTATAATATTGATAATGCCAATAATAGCAATAATAATAACTAATAATAAATGATAGTAACAATAGTAAGTGATAATGATTATATTGATAATGCCAATAATAAAAGCAACAATTACTAAATATAATAAATAATAGTAATAAGTGAATGATATTGATAATGCCAATAATAGTAATAAGTAATGATAATAAATAATAAACCATAGTAATAAATGATAATAATAGAATAATGATAATTAGCACTCATAGAAATGTGATAATATTGATGATAAATAGTACTAAGTGATAATGATATAATGATATCAATAATAACGATAATATAATAACAGTAACAACAATAGCAACTGTTATTGTACTTTGCTTAGGTCATGGAGCTCAAATCTTCTCCCATCCCCCAACCTGAAATGGTATAACCCTTTATGGCAGGGGTGTCAAACTCAAGTCACGGTCGTGTCATGTGATGTATCAGGACTTCCTCCCCCTCCACTAAACCTGGCACAGGCGTGGCCAGCACATGACGCATTGGGCCCATGGGCCAGGAGTTTGACAGCCCTGCTTTATGGCGATTCTTCAAGCTGCACCCACTGTTAGTGAGCTGAGGATGTCAACACTGAGGGCTCCTGGGTGCTCTCTGAGCTTGGTGGTTTTCTTGCAGACGTTTCATGACCCGACTAGGTAACATCATCAGTGTTGGAAGGGAGGGTTATACATAAGATATAGGTAGATTAAGCTATTAGATCCAGGAAGGATTCTACAGTATCATTCTACAGTAAATAAAATGAAGAACCCAGCGCCTCTGTGGATGAATATTTTCATTCAGTGGCATGTTGGCATCTGAAGTTAAGTTTCATTATAAACAATAGAGGAGAGGAAATAATCTGGTTTTAATTAAACTACTTGATACTTTAATGTTTTTATTTGTTTTTTTATAAAAAGTTGCATTTTTAAAAACTGCTTTTTGATGTTTCACCTGTTGTAAAGGATGAAACATTTTTCTTTAAGGTAGTGATTCGACGCCTTCCTCCCAGCTTGACCAAGGAACAGCTTGAAGAACATCTCCAGCCGCTGCCAGAACACGATTATTTTGAATTCTTTTCAAATGACTCTAGGTAAACAAAAGAAAAAAGAACAAAAAAGGGGAAGGTTGGCTGTGTTGCACGCAACGATGGCATGTCACGTCTGTCTTTCAGTTTTTACACCCTTCTGTGTTGTGTATATTTATAATCACCACTCAGCAACGTTTTCTTACACATTGCCATTTTTTGTCCTTCTGCAGTTTGTATCCTCACATGTTTTCCAGAGCATACATCAACTTTAAAAACCAAGAAGACATAGTTCTGTTCAGGGATCGCTTTGATGGTTATGTTTTTATTGATCACAAAGGCAAGTAAGCCTACAATTATCATATCTCTGTTGTTCATATATATATATTGGCAAACTTTTGTACAATAAGTATACTGTAATTCTGGAACCACCTATTTGCTTCCATACCATAACCGAGTTAAGATCTTTTAACACATAGTTCAGATTGTGCATAATTACACATCAGTAATCTAACTAATCTGAGGTGGTAGAGTTTTATTTGCAGGCAGAGGGCTTAGGATCATTAATACCTCAGTGCTCGGCACACTTTTTCTTAAACTGTAAGAATCATATTTGGTTTCAAATAAATAATTTTAGAATTGCAGCGTCAACTAAAGTTGGACGCTTGGTTGTATAAAAATGTCAGTTCTAATTTGGGTTAAGTGTAGTCTTTGGAGCATACAAGCTGCCCAAAGGAATATGGATGTCGGGAAGAGGATAAGTTGTGCTTGCTTTTTATTAGGGATATGGACTAGCCTAAAATCCCATTTGTTTAGGGATGATTCGGGGATTAATAAGAGAAGTTTACAGAGTCAAATAAGTGCCCCAGTTTTCTTGCTCAGGATTCTGTTTTAGCTTCTTTTGGTTTCAAGGTAGATCAAGCTGGCTGGCTTTGGAAATCCAGATGCAGATGCAAAAAAATAAAAAATAAAAAAAATTAAGGCATCAGTTCAGGAATTTTGTTTTGAGAACCACACTGTATGGTACTCATAGCCTTTCTGCACCTAAAATAATGGAATTGACATCGTGGAAATATTTTTTTCTGCAATAGTTGCCCAGTTGAACATTAGAAACATTTTAGAGTTTAATGTAGATTTTGAAGAAATTCTGGTGGCAAAGCCACATCAGCAGCCACCAACTGTAGGATCATGCTACTTATTTATTTATTATTTATTTATTTATTTTGCTTATTTACCATTTTTCATGCAGCCAAAATTACTTTACGAATCATTTATGTTAGGTTATAGTCATTGTTGTTTAAAAGCATTTTAATTCAATAAGTCTAGACACCCATCTATTATAAATGTATGCATTGTGTATTACCTCACCACACTGGCCTGTATATTATGAAACCGTCATAAAATAACTGGGAAACTTACCATGGTTTTAAAGTGCGATGTAATTCCTACCCATCTGAATGAAGCAATCGTGTGCCCAGTACAGCGCATTTCAGCTAGTCTTTTATTCCTTGCTGTTGATGAGAATGGGGGCCGCTCACATGCTAAGGAATGTCTTGTGCAAAGTCCTCTTTTATTCCACTTCCTTTGTGGTCTTCAATTCAGGACCAATTGGTGCAGCAGCCATTCAGAGCAGTTCTGAATGAACGGGTACTTTAACGCCCAGTTCTCAAAGTTAAACGGCTGTTGCCACATCCCTACAATCATGTCATCAAAATTCAAGCCGTTGTCATTTCTCAGACATGACCAGAGGGGCGCCTTTCTCTGTCTCTCCTCCAATTCTGCCCTTTTCGCCACCCTGCACGGTGGGCAACTCCTTGGCTGTGACAGAGCCAGCATTGCTGGGGTTGAAGGAGAGACCCAAGGCACTCAGCAGTCTCGTCCAGCAACCACCACACCAGGCCTGCCCTTCAGCCTTGGTCTTGAAGAAGACTTCCCACCCCAAGGCCTCTACCACAGCTAGTATCAGGATTCCAAGTAATCAGTCCATTGCAAGCAAGAAACTCCAAAGCAAAGGATAGCTCTATTGGAAATATCAAATGGGATGGAATATGGAATGGAATAAGGAATAGAATAAAGTAGAATAGAATAGAATAGAATAGAATAGAATAGAATAGAATAGAATAGAATAGAATAGAATAGAGAAAGTATAGAATGGAATGGAACGGAACGGAATGGAATGGAACGGAGTAGAATAGAATAGAATAGAATAGAATAGAATAGAATAGAATAGAATAGAATAGAATAGGGGATGGAATAAGGAATAGAATAGAATAGAACAGGGAAAGTATAGAATGGAATAGAATAGAATAAGGGATGGAATAAGGAATAGAATAGAATATAATATTGGGCCAAGTGTGATTGAACACACAAGGAATTTGTCTTGGCGCAAATGCTCTCGGTGTACATAAAGGAAAAGATACATTCATCAAGAGTCAAGAATCATCAGGTACAACACTTAATAAAAGTCATAGGGTACACTAAGCAATCAAATCATACTAAGAAATAGTCAATATATTGGCCAGTATCTGATGAAAACCAACTCTGAGGGGCCCCTTGGTTTTTTCCTAATTAAAACTTTTTCCCTGAACCCCAAACAGTCACGTGGACCAGTCACAGCAGCATCCGCTGGTCTGGTGACATCACTCCTCCTTCCTCCAGCCAGGTGTGAGAACATCCTTGGTTCCCAGGTGAAATAACTTTATTTTGACTACACAACCACAGCTATCTCTAATTCCCCCCTCCCTATCGCTCACCCAGGTCAGCTTCAGGGTTGGCAGCTGGTACCCCAACTCAAAGCCCCAGCTGCCCCTGACACACTGCTACACCTCGCCCCTCAGCTGATCATCATCATCTTCCTCCTATTGCTGACAAGGTGTGTCCGGCTTGGCCGAATGAGAGGCAGCTGCTGCCTGCTGGCTCTTCTTCTCAAGGCCACACCTGCGCGCCTCTCTCCAAATCGCGCAACCTACCTGTACTTTGGAAATCTGTTCAATGCAACTAACAGCCCTTGTTTCTTTTTCTGATGCAGTTCTTTTGTTTTTTTAAAAAAGTCTTTGTACGTATAAACAGGTCTTGAATATCCCGCCATCGTGGAATTCGCCCCGTTTCAAAAAGCAGCCAAAAAGAAGAGTAAGAAAAAGGATGCCAAAGCTGGAACCATTGATGATGGTTAGTAATAATAGTGCTGGGTTGTTCTTTCCTCTTAAAATTAATTTCAATGAGGGGAGCTTGACAATTTCTGGTTGCAGTTCCTGCTTGTTGTGGTTAGCCAACAGCAGGTACGGATGGCTGAGGAGAGCGATGACTCAGATGAGGGGCCAGGTCCATTAGGGACTGGACTGCTGCCTTCAGTGATTGTGGGGGCTGGCAGCAGCGAGGAGGAGGTTCCCAAGGAGCCTGTGCCAAGTGCGCACATGCGCACAGGATTGCTCGTAGGAAAGAACAGCTGCAACAGCACGGGCAACTCGGGAGTAAGGCTGCAAGGTAGTGGCCACTCCTTCAAGAAGATAAAAGGCAGCTGTGAAGCGAACATTCTTTGCAGGAAGCAAAGACGTTTTGAAACTCAGCCTCATGGAGATTACAGTTGGTATTTGAAGACTCTTGTGTTATAAACTAGTTCTTATCTGGCTCTTTCTTGTCAGAGCTAATTAGTTGGAAGCAGCCTTTTATCTCTGAAGAAACAGGATTCATAGATGAAACAAAAAGGTTGTGCTGCTGCCTTTGTCTTGTGTTTTCTCTCTTGGAAACAGGTTTGGGTCAGAACACTGGTATAGCCAGGTTCAACATTTTCAGATAAGGGAATTCTTACCATGACCAAGTTGACTTTGATTAAGTTGGTGCATAATCTGCTGGAAAGCATCCAGCAAGGCTGTGCCCCTTTCACTCTGCACATTTCAGTGTCCTTCGTTAACCAGCAGATTAAACAAATATTCTCCTCCTGAATTGTCTGCCATGGGATTAATCTGGTTTCAGGAAAAGAACATTTTATCATTGAACGTGAATGTGGTAACGGAAGCTTTGCCACAAAAATTATTGCTGTGGATTATAGAAGATGAAATTGTGTGATCCAAAGGCAATAGAGATCACGTATCTAACACCACTGCAGGCTGGCTGGCATCATAGGCTTTGTGATTTTCAATTTATGTATTTTTTAAAACTGTGTATTTATAAACTGTATGTGATGATCGTTCCTTAGATCCAGAATATAAGAAGTTTTTAGAAAGCTACAGTGCTGATGATGAAAAATTAACATCTACCCCCGAGACCTTACTTGAAGAAATAGAGGCAAGAAATAAAGAATTAATAGGTATGTTCTTAACATATTCAACACATCTGTGACTGCTGTTCGTCTCACTTTAGTGGCAATAATACGGAAATTAAAGGTTTCTAAAATCCTTTTTGCAGCCATGTTATAGACATGTATTTATTTTGATAATATTTTTGCAGTAATTTCAGTTGAGGCCTTTTAAAAATACAAACACCGACACTCTATTTTTCTTAACTCTTTAGCCAAAAAGACAACTCCTCTGTTGAACTTCCTGAAGAATAAGCAGGTGATGATAATTCCTTAGTTATAACTGCTTTATGATCTATTGCTTAATTATCCATGTACTTAAAGAAATGGTATCCAATTAAACCTTACTCTTTCACGAGTAAATACTAATATTTCTAATCTTGTTCTGGGGAGTTACGCTCAAGTTTTCTTTGGATAGAAAATTCCCCCCACCCAAAATGTTTTGAAATTACCTTTCCTACCCATTTCCTGGTTTAATTCCTTGTGCATATGTTTTTAAAGAAAAAAAATTATTTTAGTGTTTAGATACTTTAGCTTTGTAACTTAATGTTTCTTAATTTAGAAAAAAAATACTTGCAATTAACATCAGATTAGGTGATGCTTTTGGTCGGAAAAAAAACTAACTTCATGATTGTGTTGCAGAGGCTTAGAGAAGAGAAACGAGAGGAAAGGAGGAGGCGGGAACTAGAGCGGAAAAGACAAAGAGAAGAAGAAAGAAGGAAGTGGAAAGAAGAAGAAAGAAGGAAGCGAAAAGAAGCTGAAAAAACAAAAAAAGTAGAAAGGTGTCCAGAGAAAGAAAGGGACAAATCAAAGGATGAACCAAAGATTAAGGTATAACTTCTTTCCTGTAGGATAAGTAACTTACAAGCACCCTGTGCCTCGTGTATATCTGTAGAATATGATAGCTAATCCTATGTAATTTAGGAGCAGCAGGGAACTCAGTGGAGAATACCTGAAGTAAAAAGGCACGTGTTGTGTTTAAGTCCCTTGTAATTCGTAGCTATGGAAATGTCATTAAGATTGCTGTACCACATAGTCCAGAGCACTATCCAATATACTATGTGTTTTTATTTAGAGTAGGATCCGCTCTTGATTATAGCAACTAGGCTGGCACCCAACGCTACATTTTAGTGTGGTCTGTTGGGTTTTGGCTTAACGCGATCCATTCGCCAGTCATTCTAGCTGATTTTACAAAAAAAGGACTAAGGAAGATGTAGCTTTGTGGACATAAGTAATTGAGAAGATGAGTATGAAGTGGCTCAATGAAAGCCTTAAACCTCACAACTGGCTTGACCCGAGGCAACAAGTATAAAAATTACACCTCACAGAGGTCCGTGAGGAAGAACAATCTATGATGGAAAGAACTGAACAGCGCTCATGTTATATATTTAATCCTGTCCATAGTTGGCCAAATTGCTAGCCTAGCTTAGAGTAGAAAATCCATTTAGTAAGGAGGACTAAATTTGTTTTTTTGCTAGCTACTTAAGAAGCCGGAAAGGGAAGAAAGAGATTTTGAAAAAAAGGAGAAAGCCAAGAGACCAGAGAAAGAGAATCTGAGGGAAGACAAGACCGCCAGCCCAATCGGCAGCCTGCCAGCCAAGCGCTCTGACGGCGAAGTTAAAGAGGAAAAGACAAAAAAAAATGTCTACCCATTGCAGTACGTATTCTCATTTCTCAGAACACCCTGGTTAACTTTTCCTCAAAATTCACCTTCTAGAGCTAAAATGTAGTCAACTCTCTGATCTGCCTCACCATTTCAAGGTAACTTTGAAGATTGTCGAGTTAACTGACAGTGTTTGTAGAGATTCTCAGTTTTTCAGGTCATGGTTGTCCCAATAAATATAAACTCTCCCATTCCCGACCATCCAGTCAGAGCTGAAGAAGCTTCTTGGGATGAGAAGCAAAATGTCTTCAAAGAAAAACCAGAAAGTCCAGTTGCCTCTTGGAAAAAAAGCACCTTTGGGTTAACATACAGCGTGAACTATAAATTCCAAAATGTAAACTCTGGATAGGAAATACATATACACCCCATACATCGTTTTACAGTACCATAGGCTGGGAGGAGCTATATAATGAAAATTTCAATTTCTGATGTCCTTTTGTGTTATTCATATACTTTATCAAGGAATTTGTTGCAAGCCCCCTTTTTTAAAAAATAGATCAATATTCTGTTAGGAATTCCGTGCAAAATCCAGGGTGAATGAATAAATGTGTCAGGATTCTGGCAGTTACCCCAATTAAATCATGAGTCTCAAGCCAAACTTCCAAAACCTCAAAAGGATTTATTGGGAGTTAACATGTCCGCCGCTGCCTGGGTGTAGCCGACTCTAGACACGTAATTCATTGTCACCCTTGACCCTGGTTTCTCCCCATCCCCCTGGGTGAATCATGATTCATATTCTCCAATGGGACACCTCCATAGCCAAGAATCATCAGTCATGTTCTCCAGTTAGAGTTTTGCGCGGCAGAAATTTCAGTCACTTAGTTACTATCTTTGAAAAACTGTTTATGGAATGCAATTTCGATATCCAAGCTGCCGCACTGCTCTTTCAAACCCCTTCCCCCCCACCCCCCCTTTCTGTTGGCAACTCTAAAAAGACCACAGAAATATTTTATGAGTTGACATTCAACTCCTAAGGAGACTGTCCCTTTTTTAATCTTAATCCTCTTTTTTTTGCGTCAGATTCGAAGACGAGTGCGGGAAAGACTACCGGGAAAGAGAATACGACCGCGATCGAGACTACGAGAGGATTCAGCGGGATAAACTCCGGCGCCAGGAGGAAGACCGGCGGCGGCAGAAAGAACGCTTCGAGAAAGAGAAAGTTTTCCGGAGGAAAGAGGACGACGTGAAAAGGGAACGAGACTCCTTGCGAGAAAAAGGGAAAAGAGCCGACTTCGTGGAATACGTGGGCAACCCAGAGAAAACGGAGAAAGGGACCAAGGAGGACAGAAGAGACGATTTGGCCAAGAAAGACCGGATTCGGAACAAGGTGCTAGTCCTGGTTTTCTTAAATGTCTTTTTTTCAGTTTCTCTTAGCCGTCCATCTCAGGCAGGCAGATTGATAGCACCTCATTACTCCCCCGATACGACAAAGAGGGAGAAACAGCAGATAGATTGGGGGTGGGTGGGGGGTGTTTGTTTTTAATCAAGGGCATAGACTTTGATTTTAAGCTTCTAAAAGGTCCGTTTCATAGGACCTCTTGGCGAGGATGCTAAAACTTCCAATCGGCCATAGGGATTTCCGGTTGGGTTGCTTACTACTGCATCGTACTTCCCTACTTTTTCTAAAGCATTCCCGGCCTGAGTCATAGGACCATTCCTCCTGAAAGAAACCTTAATTTAATCCATGTTCACCCAGCCCACTTCATGGCTAGGTTGAGCTGGCTGAACTCACTAGCACTGATAATATTACCTAGTTTGGGTAATGAAAAGTCTGCAAGAAAAGAACCAAATGAGCACACCAAGGACCTCGTGGTTGTCTTCCTCCTCTTCCTCCCTCCCTCCCTTCCACAAACTCCCCCTCCCTTCTAACACTGATGGTGTTACCTAGTTTGGGTAGTGAAATGTCTGCAAGAAAAACCCTAAGCACCAAGGATGCCCTCCTTTCAACACTGAGCTATGAACATCCTCTCCTTTATCGACCTCTATTCTAGCTATTTATTCTGAACTGTCGCCTCCTCCGCCCAGCTGGAAGCAGGCCAACCAGTCCAAATTTTCCCTTGTCATTTCAGGATCGGCCCGCCATGCAGCTCTACCAACCCGGAGCCCGGAGCCGAAGCCGCCTGTCCGCGTACGACGAAAGCTCTCCCAAGCCATGCGACCAAGGGGCAGATAAAAAGCCGGAGTGCGAGGCTAGTAACTTGAAAGAAGAGGTGTGACGGCCTCACCTGCGCTCACCCAAACTAGCAGCCAAAGAGGATGAACTGTACAGTCCAGAAGTGCCTTGGGGGGAAGAGGAGAGAGGAGAGGAAACTATGCTTTGGGACGTACCTGGTTTCCAAGCCATGTGCAGAGTCAAAAACCCAACCTTTGTGTGCAACAGGCGCATTCTCTGTTGAAGAGATCGCAGCAGCAGCAGCAGCAGCAGCCTCAGAAAAGGAAGGTGGGCTCCCTGCAGCCCAGTAACAAGCCCTGTCTTTGAAATAATAAAACCCACCCAAACAGTGTTTGCACTTCAAATCCAGTCCTTGGGATCCGCCCCAGGGTGATTTAAGCTTGGATCACGGCGGTCCCAGAATCTGCCCAATTGACTGGAGCAGGAGCCAAACGCCGTCAATAACGTTCAGTCGCAAGAGAGCCTGTCTCTCTCTCTCTCTTTTTTCTTTTGCTTCTCACAAGCGAATGGCAAAAAACCCAATTATTTTTCAGAGGGTAGCTTTGCGTTTGGCTCTGCTTCGCGGGTGGTTCGTGCAGCCTGAACGAGAGCGCTGACAATTAGACGCGGATATTTTTTCCCCCTCCTTTTTAAAAATAATAATAATAATAATAATAATAATAACACAGCTTTTGTTCTAAAGGCAGCTGTTTCTATCTTAATTTACCTTCCGCTTTTCTGAACGCCACCTAAGAAAACGTTTTCTTTCTGTTTTCGGGTCAGACTTTCTTCTTCGGTGCACTAAGGCAGCCACCCCGGCCTTTCTTCCCCACTCCACCCCATTTCTCTCGGATCGCTTTTCCTGGCTTGGCCGGGAATCTGGGAAGAAGAACTGGGTGGACAGGGGAAATGAAGGAAGAGGAACTAGCCACAGACGGGGTTCTCCTTTCTGCTAACCCAACACAGTTTTTATATTCAATAAAAACCCTGTCCATTTATACATGTTTTAAAAGTATTGTTTTGTCTGTAATGACTTGGTGGGGGAAAATGCAGTCTCACATCGACGGTGCGCATACAGTGTCCTTGCATAATGTTCCAGGATCCAGTCTGGGTCAGTCACTGGGACCAAGTCTTCCAAGCTTTCGGATTCGTACTGGAGCTCAATCCTCAGGGAACTTCTGTCTACTGGAATGTTGTGCTAAGATTATCCCCTTTGGCTGGCAGGAGCAGTCAATCCCACGGCATGCGTTTAACAGACAGCATCAGGTACTAAATTGGGGGCCTTCTTGGAAAATATATGGTTGGTTGATGAGCTATATTCTCCTGATGACGTGGCACAGAACAGGATTGCCCGCTCAATATCATTTTACAACCCACCCACCCACCCAATAAATAAAAGTATATTTTTTTAAAAAGAATCTACAGATCCTTTGGCCGCTTGAGAGAAAGATAGCGGCTTTCTCCAGCGAATGGCCTTCAAATCCGTTGGATCTCCAAGCGGCATTTGTGCGACTGTTGCAGCCAAAGCACACTTAAGAAAGATCTAATGAGGGGCGGGGGGGAAAGTCTAATGGGATGAAATCTTGCTCAAGCAAATCTGCATAATTGTTATGCCGCCAACAACAACAACAACGTTTAATTCACCATTAAGGTTTGATCGCACTCCTTTGATCGAAGCCTGCAAAATCTTGCAAAGTCAGAAACCACAAATTATTGCATGGTTGCAAATATATCTGATGAGCACATCCAAATGCACATTGAATAAAATAAAACAAAATTATCCCAGCTAAATTCAATAAGTTTTTACTATTTATTTATTTATTTATTAATCTTGCTGTAAACCAGGATTAAAGAATTGCTGGCTGGGGAATTCTGGGAGTTGAAGTCCACTAGTCTTATATTTGCCAAGGGCTTAGAAGTAAGACTGAATTCTGCCTAAAAAAAGGTCCCGAGTTCTCAGATAAACTCTGAGATTGAGCTTGGGAGGCCCATTGGGTCTCCTGCTTGAGCAGGGGGTTGGACTGGAAGACCTCCAGGGACCCTTCCAACTCTTCGTTCTTCTGTATTCTGACCTTCGCGGCGTTACCTGCTTGAAAAAACTTGCAATACCACGTTGGAGACGCTGAGCGGGCGGCGCTGTCGCCACCGAGTCGACTTTCTAGGCCACCGCAGGAAAAAAAAAAAAATCACTCGTTCGCTTTTTTTCCCATCATTCCATGCGCCCCTTCCCTTAGCCCTTTTCCCTCTTCTGCTGCCGTGGTGACCGCGTTGGACGATGGTGAGTCTATCCGTCGCAATCCTCCTTCGGGGAGTCGCTTGGGAACCCGTTAACCCGGGCCGGTTCTTCGGGGGGGGGGGGGCTCCCGCGAAAAGCCCCCGGTTCGATCTGGAAAATTGGGAACCGTGGATAAAAACTGGAGCGTTGTGCGTGTGCCCGGTTAGAGGCCTGCCCGCCAGCCGCCGCTTGAATGGGGCAGTTGTTTGTAGGCCTCTCCTTAACCATAGAGTTGCCCTTCTCGGTGGAAAAGGCGACTCGAAGCCCATTAAAGGAAAGGATTTGAATGGGATTTGACGCCACCAATATCTGTTGTCTCCCAGTGTTTTACTTGAGAGTTTATTCAAACATAACGTAATCAGTGTTGGAAAGGGACCTTGTTAGCTCATCTAGTCCAACCCCCCTCCCCCGATTTAGTTAGATCCGAAAGAGAATTGGCTGGATTCTGCCCCCCCCCACCAGCCCTATTTTAGGTATGAAGTCAGTTTGGTGTGTGCTGGCTTAAAAAAAGGGGGGGGGGGTGTTCCCCAAACTTGGCAACTTTTTAAGATTTGAGGACTTCAACTCCCAGAATTGAGGAAATTGCTAGCTAGGGAATTCTGGGAATTGAAGTCCACAAGTCTTATATTTGTATAAGTGCGGAGATCCCTGGCTTAAAAGAAGACTTTGAGTTCTGCCTAAAAAGGCTCTTGGGTTCTCGGATAAGATGCCAGATTGGACTCCCAATGGGACTCCCAAGCCCAATTTGGGAGCTTATTTTGTTCGAGCAGGGGTTGGACTAGAAGGCCTTCAAGGTCCCTTCCAACTCTTGTTATTCTGGATTCTGAATCCTCTTGTGGCTATGAGTTCTAGTCCTGCCTTAGCTATGAAAACTGGGTGATTTTGGGGACTCTCTCTCAGTCCAACGGACCACACAGTGTTGTTGTGAAGAAAAATAGGCAGGCAGGGGCATTAGGTGTGTTCCTTGAGTGAAGTATAAAAAAGAAGTAAAAATATCAATATTTTTATTGATAGCAAAAGTGTTGAATCCTTTTATGTTGCCATAATGCTGCAGGTTGTGTATCTCAGCAGGTTGAGATCTGTACGGTTAGGATTGGTGTTTTCATGTTGCTGCAAAATGCACCGGCGGGGTGTGTTTGTGTAAACACACAGTGAGTAACACACCAGCAGCATTTCAGTGCCAAAGCAATAACGTTGGGAGTTTTAAAAGACTGGAGTAACTATTCAGTAAATGGCAATTAGAAATATACATTCTAATTTATATTTCTAAGCAGTTCAGAGAGATAATTTGTTTATTCGTTGGCTTGTGTATCTTGTGTGTATATGGCCGTTCATCTCAAAACACAACTCTGCACAGCTCACAAAATTTAAAAAAAAAAAAACTGTTTTGCTTCTTCTTTGATGTTGCAGTGTGTATGGAGCGAGACTAGACTTCCCTGTGGGGGAAGCCAGTTTTCCCAGTTTACTTTCCTCTTTTAGTCTGGAAATCTATATAATGCTTCCATATAGTTTTGCTCCCTTTTGGGCATAATCCAGCCACGTAGCTGCAGGTTAAATGGGCTGCATCTAAATAGGTTTTACTCTGAAAATGGCCAGCAATTCACAGGATCATGAGTTGGAAAGGAATAGAGTGGTGGGGTGGCCTAGAGGTGGAGCTCTCGCCTCACAATCAGGAGGCTGTGAGTTCGATCCTAGGTATGCAGATATTTCTCTCTTTGGGCACGATGAGTTTATATCTTCTGCTGAATATAACTCCGCATTGGCAACAGGAAGGGCATCCGGCCAGTAAACACACAGCTCCATTCAGTTGCCCAGACTCCACCCCTCAAGGGATTACGGGGGTCATTAAAAGTAGGTAATGAGTTGGAGAGGGATCTTGGAGATCTTCTAGTCCACTTCCTTGCCCAACACAGGGATCGACCTCATTTGCATCCACACACAAAAAAAAGAACCCATTACCTCCCAGGTCAACCATCAGCCATTGTTGGAAGTCTCTGTGTGATTTTTGAACGCTTATCTTGGCCGCTGCTTAAATGGTTTTCGATGTTCCTTCTCTTCCCGGTCTCCAGTCGTCCCACAAGACTTTCAAGATCAAGCGATTCCTCGCTAAGAAGCAGAAGCAGAACCGACCCATTCCTCAGTGGATTCGCATGAAAACTGGCAATAAGATCAGGTAAAGCTCTTGCGAGAGCAGATCCCTTCGATAGCTGCCTGCCCACTGTCAGAATTACATTGGGATTTTTATATTTTGGAAGAAAACTGGACTCCAGCTCAGTTGCATCCTTCTCTTAAACTACTCTTCAGCCCCTTCCTGAAGTTTCAGATGGTTCATTGTCCCCCAAATATTAATTATGTAAAGATTTAATAAATACCATTTAACCAATTCTGCTACGAATAATAACATTGAGCTGACTTTGTATGAGGTTTATAATTGACCTACCTATGCTGCGTATGCCTCCAAATATCAAACAACTTTCTAACAAATATTCTTATCTTTTTTTTTTCCATTTCATCATCCGTTTTCTTTCCCTGGTTTTCCTTGCCACACTCTCTTCATCCTTCTGCTTCTTTTCACATAAATACCCTTCTCTGTGCAAAACAAAGCACATTTTGACAGGTGCGTTCATGCAATATTCTGTTTCTCTCTGGCACCGAAATGTTGAGGTCTGTTCCCAGGTCAGATGAGGGAAGGTTACTTTCTTAAAAGGAAATTCTGTTTTCTTAAAAAGGAACATTTTTCTGAAGCAGGTAGCAATTGCAGCGTTCCCTTACATGGAAACACTGCCATATCCCTGCTGAGAGCAATTCTGTTATATGGGATTTGATTTCGCCTCCATCCTGGTGAAAAATAGCCTCCCTGTAACAGTGACAAGCCTTAAGGGGAAAACACGGGACAGATTTTATCTTCTCTGAGAGGACACTCAAATGTAACCTTGTGGTAATATCGGAGGAAGGTTTTCTGTGATGGGAGTTTAGATTTATTGCTTGCTTTATCTATCAGGGCCGCCCCAGCCTCTTAACAAAGTTTGCAGATAATACAGCATGAATTTAAAAAATCTGTTGAAAATTTTTTTATGGAAAATATAATTAAAAATATTTTTTTTGATTTATTTTAAAAATAATTAAAATTTACTCTAAAATTTTATGTTAGATATATTAAATAAATAATTTGGAAGCCTGCTAAATGTGCATCTTCACTAAATGAAATTAGTACGTAGATTTTTTTTTTTTAGAAGCAATCACCTGGATCAGTCTGTTTGGGCAAATCGTGGAATTTTAATCTAAAAGACTTGATTAATTGATCTGGTCAATTCAAGGATGATGGCCTAGTGACATCCCCATCTCTTAATGCTTTAATTGGGGGCTTAATTTTTTTAGGGGGTAGGGGACATTTTGGAATGCTAGACCTTGCCACGGGCCCTGTCCTTGTGCTTACATTTCACAAGGCTATTTATAAAGCAGCTTGTGTTGAAAGAATGAACGCACAAGGGTTGGGGTTTTTTTTTTTTTTTGGTGCATTTAAATGAGGAAAGGGAGTTACAAATTGACGTGGGAAAACTATTCTCCCTCTGCCTTATAAAAGACCCTCCAGATTAAAAGTCCTTAGTTTAATTCCTTGCTATTAGCTTCTAGGCAATTCAGGTTTTAGTCCGTTAGACTCTCAGAGTTGTGTCTCGCTTACTAATTGTGCCTCTTTTGTTCCAGATACAATTCCAAAAGGCGTCACTGGAGGAGGACCAAGCTGGGCCTGTAAATGGAAGCAGCTGCAACCCTCACCGTGTCTGTCTGACAACCAGCTTTTGTGCCCCAGGATGGCTTGCCTTCTTAACAAAGCCCTATTTTCAAGACTGAATCTCCATATTATTTCTCCTGTCCTCCTCTGTCCTTTAAAGTTTTTATTTCCACAAAGAGGTTCCCAAAGGAATTAAAACCAAATAATCTGGATTTATTGTGTACATGTTTTGTGTTCTTTAACTCTCAGGGTAGCTACGTTGGCTGAATTCTTGCTGTCAGAAGAGAGAATATCATTAATAATCAGACTAGTTAATTTCACAATTCTGTTTGGATTTACTGCTTGTATACCCACTTAGTCATAAAGGGAGACGTTGTCAGAATATGAAAGGCCGTAGCTGCCAGAGTCACTAGCCTGAAACAAGCAAGCAGGAAACCGTAATCCCAAGCAAATAAATATGAGGATATTTGTCAGCTGCCCAGAGTCATTTGCTGAGATGGGCAACCATAGAAATCAAATAACTTTCAGAGTTTAGAAATAACGTCATTTCAAAATGTTGGTGGTATTAACTAAGAAAACTAGCCAGAAACAGAAAGGGAAGAAATGACATAAGAGAGATGAGGTAGAAAATTTAAACTACAGAGTATAAAGAATTATAGAAGAAAGGAAAAAAATAAGATGTTTGTGCTGAACTCTGCATGCAAAATATCTTCGGAGTATTTCCTTTTTTCTTTTTAATTACATTTAGTAAATATAATTTTTACGAAGCTGTTAGCAAGAGGTGAAAATTGTTTTTTCGGTGTTTAAAGAAAGAAAATGCTTCTTAATTCTCAGACTTTTTAAACTGAATGCAGGTTTAACCAGAATCAACGATTAAGCTGTTACGAAATATTTTTCTGAAGACTTGCACTTAATAGGGATTAACGATATTAGGAAAGCCATAATTTACAAAACACCAGAACTATAAGAAAATAGCTATAGGCCTAACGCTGAGAGCTGATGGGCTAAAAATGACTTAGCAGACTTAACTACTTACAGTGAAGATGCTTACAGAGGTGTGAAGTCATGATTGAATGAGAGTCAAGATTTATTTAAAAGAAGACAAAACACTTGTTTTAACCAGATGTGTTCGTGGGATAAATGCCTTGACCCTCCAAGAAACTATACATGTTAAGACATGGTTTAATTAACCACAAAGGATTAAAATGAATTTTAGGTCTAAAAATATAATGCCACCGATCTGGGCAATTTTTAGGAATTTCTTCACAAAAAATTGAAACTTTTCTCTCCTGGTGGTTTTGGAGAAAGGACAGGATTTCAACAACCCACGGAATTCATGTTGACAGGCTTTGACACCAGAAGCCAAGGGAATGAATGCACTGCCTTTACGCTGAAAAATAACCTTTTAAATATATTTTTTTCTGACTTTATCCAGGATGATTCTTTGCCCCTCTTACTAGTGCAGCCCATTTAAAAATGTCTCCAACTTAAAGCAGCCAAGTTTTACACCATTGCTTTTTGCTCTTGTTTTCGAACTTAAATTTAGCCCCGCTTCAAGAATTAGCTGGCTCCACCCTGTAGGAGGAAGAGCTAGATGGGATCAGATAAAGGACTATCTAGTTTTGGTTTGTTGTTTCCTCAGATGCCTTTGAGAACCTTTGTGTTTGTGTTTGATTCGTTGGAAAAGGCTGTGGGTCAGAACCCAGGCTGAAGAACAGTTTCTACCCCTGGGCTGTCAGACTCCTGAACGGAAAATAACTTCATGTCAACGTAGTATGGTAGACTTGCAGGGCCAGTGCATTGTGCAACAAGGTCACATAGTGCAATAAGATTGGGACTGGGTTAGGGACTTCTGTCCTCCCTGTGAGTTGTGTTGGTGTGTGTGTGGGGTTGCATGAAGGGAGGCTCAGCCAATCTGATTGTACACATGTTGTACTCTGATAATAAAGGTAATAAAAATAACAGATCGCTTGACGATTCCACGATGAGGCAGACCTGGCCTTGTCCTCATGAAACTCCCATTAGTTCTCTTCATGGGGTTGGAAGACAGGACACCCCCCTTCGTTTTTATTATTTCTGGATTCTTTCTTGGGGGCACAACCCTTTCTGCAACTCTCACAGTCAACCAGGCTTTGCAAAGATCAGATGATACTCAAAATTGTTTTTTTTCCCCCCTCTTCTGCCTGCTTGTTTCCTGAAGATATGCCCCCTTCCGGTTTTGTGAACCTTGCGGTTTTTCAAAGGGCCAGTGGCAACGAGATCAACAAACTCCCAAGACTTGAACTCTGTCTTGATCCCCAAACCACAGGAGTGAGCGCTTCACGGTCCCACCACCCACTTCCAACCATGTCGTACATGGTTCTCTTGGTGCAACTCATAATTAGCTTTGTTTAGTTTAAGTTTATTGTCACTGCACATCGTACAACGAAATTAAATACCATCTTCGGTGTACTACACAGTAAAATTCAACGGAGCTACTGCCCTGGGATAGAAGCTGTTTTTCAGCCTCTTTGTCCTTGTTTTTATTATCCTGGAAAAATCATCATTCTGGGTTCAATTCCAAATGGGGGGAAGAGACACTGGAAACATGGAGGCTGTTTGGAAAGATGGTTTAATGGTGGACAGGACCACATGCCTTGCAGCTCCTGGGTGAAAGAAAAAGGGCAGACATGCTAAGAGTTCCTGGGTTTTATGCCCTCTGTTGGGATTTGAATTTGAGCTTGTATTCTGATTGGCTGTCAGACTCCCATGGGACCGTGCAGGGGCAGCACTTTAGGCTGTCCTGAATCCCAGGCTTAGTTGAGCCTTGCTGGATGATGATGTAATGAAAAGGGCTTTGGGCAATTCCTATTATAGCTCTACCTGGAGTAGATCTTTGTTAGGTAAAATAGACTGGCCTAGGCCAGAGTAACGGTCCATTAGCAAAGGTGGTGAAGCTGAGTTTCGGCCTCTCTCGAGTTTCTACTTTCCATTTTAGGGGAAATATTCTGCCTTTTTAATATTTCCTAGGATATTTTCATTTTTCTAGGAGAGGGATGGGTGCTAACTTCCTACAGTACCATCTGCTAGATGGTAATAATTCAAAAAAAAAGGGTGCCCAGGATGAGATGGATCTTTGAGAATGTTTTGAACTTTCTTAAGGCAGCGGGAGCTATAAAGCTCTTCCAAACCGTCTGGAGTGCTTTCCTATCTGCCCCTGTGCAATTGGCAAACCATACAGAGGTGCAGTAAGTTAAGATATTCTTATGGTGCAGCAGTAGAAGGTCACTAGCAATTTTTCATTCAGTTGTTGTTTCTTGAGAAGTCTCGGGTAGTATAATCTCTGCCAGGCCCCTTTGACCAGGGCTGCAATGTGAGCACCCCAGGTCAGGTCCTCTTTTAGGGTAACACCCAGAAACTTAAAACTGGCCACTTGCTCCACTCGGTCTCCATTGATACGCAAGGGCTGGAGGTCTGATCTCTTCCTTCTATAATCCACTATAAGCTCCTTGGTCTTATGGGTGTTGAGGACCAAGTTATTGTCTCCACACCACAAAAGCAACCATTGGTCCACCTCATCTCAGTAGGCAGACTCATCCCCCGCCCCCCTGGAGATAAGTCCCACCACTTATCCAAAGCTTTCTCGTTCAGTTCATCCATTTTGGGGATCATCCATGAAACCCCAATTCTCATCTCTGCTAAAAGATTTAGAGACACTCCTTGTCCATCAAGAGGTGGCCCATTCACACAAACGTAAAACGAAAAGGACAACGTTCGGGTTGAAACATCCTTTATTTAAAACAGAGAATATCCCTGAAGCTGTCCAAGTTCTAGACCCCTAAAACAAGTGGAAGGTAAGTTCTCCTTTGAGGTGAGCTCAGTTCCTGCCCCGTCTTGCTTCCTAAGGATGTGTGGTTTGGGCCATCAGTCTAGGTCACAGGGATCTGGCAGGTTGTTATGGTTCACCAGCAGCTGGTTCAGACAGCAGCGAAATCGGACAGTGGGGAAGAACGGGGACCAGTCCAGGAGTCTGGAGAGGACTCGATACGAGGGTCCTTCATCCAATGTAGAGATGGGGCCAGGACCACCTGGGAGTACGGTGCTATCTTTGGAGCCTTCGGAGTCTGGTAGCAGCGAGGCAGAGGAACAACGGGAGCCTGGTCCCAGTGCGCATGTGTGCAGAGCTGCTAGAAGGCGAGAGCAGCTGAAAAAAAAAGGGCAACTCGATAGTAAAGCTGGGAGATGATTGCCCCTCCCATAAGGGATAAAAGTCAGGCCAAGATGATGAAATCCTTGCAGGAAGCAAAGTAGTTCAATCGGTTCAGAATCATCCTTAAAAGCTCTTTGTACTTCGGTTGGTTTTTCTTGTACTTCAGTTGGTTTCTTTTCTAGTTAATTTGATACTTCAGTTTTGGTAGCATTTCACAGAACTGAAAGGAGTATGCTTATCTTGGGGAATGGTTTGACCTTAATTCCGGCTGGGAATGAAAATAATTCCCAGCGTTGCATTAAAATAGGTTTTGTTTTTAAAACAAGTTTGTGAATAATTACGGGTTATGAAGCCTGGGTCAGAACACGGGTCTCCAGGACAAGCATGAACAAGATTTGATCCTGCAGGATCTCATTTGGGTCAGTCACTAGGACCAGAGGTTTAGCCTTCCCAAGCTTTGGGATAAGGGCTGGAGCCCAGTCCCACCAGAATTTGAGAGAGAGAGACATTCTGGTGAGAGAGAAGATCTCCAAGGATGGATTCTTCCGAAAGCTTGGAAGACCAAACTTCTGGTCCTGGGGATCGACCCAGATTGGATCCTGCAACATTATCCTGGGACACGTAAGATTTGCCTTCAATTTGTAAAGATCAAATCCTGCATAGCTTTTTTGGGAATCCATCGGCCTGAATGACCTGCTATGAATAAAAAGAGTTTGCATCCTGTTCCTGATGGCTTCGTGGAATATCCTACAACAGTTCAGAAGTAGACCAAGTAGATTTTTGGGTAGTGGCTGATTTGGGGTTTGGTTTTTTTTTACCTTAAAGCTTGGGGTAATCCTAGCTAGCATCTCTAAACCAGATCTAATCCATCTAGCTTTCTGAGAAGGCTTTGAAAACTTCACTGTTGGGTAAAAGTGGTTTTTTTTCCCCCTTTCCAAATCATGTTAAAGGTAGTCCTTGACTTAGGAATATTCATTTAGTGACTGCTTGAAGTTACAGTGGTGCTGTGGTGACCAGTCCTTGCATTTATGATAATGGCTTCTCCAGAGTCACATGGGAAGAATTCTGGAATTTTGCAACCGGCTCACAATTAGGGTTGCAGTAAACCTGGCATTCTACGTTTCTGACAAGCAGGGTCAATGGGGGGAACCCAGATTCACTTAAGGACCATGTGATTCACTTAACAGGCACAGCAATTTGCTTAACAACCATGACAAAAAAGGGGGAGTCAAACTGGACAAGACTCACTTAATAACCGCCTCGCTTAGTGATGGAATTTCTGGTGCCAATTAGTATCCTAAGCAGAGAATTATCTATTTTTCCCCCCATTGCTGCATGAGCTTTTTCAAACTGGAGATCTTGCAGATTAAAACTTAAGCTTTCTCTTCTACTTTTGGTTTCTTTGGATCGGGGGAGCCGGAATGACAAACAAAATCAGGTAAACCAATATATATATATATATTTACTGATCAAACAAGGTGACTATCGAATAATATCTTAGAGCAGGGGTAGTCCAACCTTGGTAACTTTTTAAGACTTGTGGACTTCAACTCCCAGAATTTGTACACTTCAACTCCCAGACTTGCGTAGATTTCAACTCCCAGAATTCCCCAGCCGGCTGGCTGGGGAATTCTGGGAGTTGAAGTCTGCACAAGTCTTGAAATTGCCAAATTTGGAGATTAGAGGCTCGCTGCTGAAATTTTTTTTTTTGCAAAGATTGCAACACCAACCAGGAAGGGCTTGGTCTAACTGAAGTGCACTTCCTTATGTTCTTTCGAAAAGCACAAAAACTGAGCCTTTGCTTAGCATTACCAACTCTTATCTTCTTCTCTTAACACCCAAAATCGGTAAAGACAACTCCAAGCATTCGGTACTCTCGTAAATTAAAATGGACGGCTGATGTTAGCTTAGCCCTGAATTGCACCGTGGATAAGACTGACAATATCCGAAGGTGAAAATATTATTTCTAAAACAATTTAAGTCCCCTTAATCCTTTAAACAGTACAACTAAAAGACGAACAGTGGTGGTAGATGTAGGCATTTCACACAGACCCCTCAGTACTTACAATAACACAGTCAAAATCGGGATAAAATATAGGATCTTGACATATTATTAATATCAGATCCTATATTTTATTCCGATTTTAACCGTGTTCCTTGTAAGTTTGGTACTGGTGAGTCAATATGAAATGCCTGCATCTACCACTTTTTGTCTTTTAATTGTACTGCTTAAAGTACTATTTCTCACTCTTTTCCACCCCATCCTGCCAAAAGAATGGGCAGGCCGTGTTATATTCTGCTTCCTTGAGTGTTTCAACTCTGATTTTAAAAAGCCAGTTGCTTGCCAAATTCTATTGTTGAACTGTCAGAAGCAAGATGATTTAAAGGTTTTTCAGTGGCCAAAGGTGAGGCAGGCCAACCTCAACATAATTCTTCGCTGCTCCTTCGATCTAGCATCATCCGAATATGTTATGCAAAGATATGTGCATATCTTTGTATAATGTGACGTCCTGCATTCTCACGGGATAAGGTGAGGCATTTTTCCAGAGGCAGAATTTCAAGTTCTTTTTAACATCATATATTTACAGCCCTTTAGGGAACAAATGCTAAGGATACCCCCAGTTTCATCCAATCTCTTCCTCCCCATATCTACTTCCTTGAGTCGAAAGAAGATGTTCTTATTCCAGAGGCTAAAAAAAAAAAAAAAAGATTTGCTTACCCTGAGGTTTGCTAAAACTTGGGGCCATAATCTGAATCACTTTATCACTTCCTCTGCCTTCTTAATGGCCATTTCTCTAAGGGCGGCCATGAGTGTTGGCAGATTTGGACAGTGAGGAAGTTGGGGTGGAACATGGGCCAGTCCTGGAGTCTGGGGGAAGGTTCTGACGAGGGCTCTGCATCAGAGGCAGAGATGGCACCAGGGCCATCCAACAGTTATCAGCTGCCTTCAGAGTCGTAGATCAGTGAGGCAGAAGAACAGCCAGAGCCTGTTCCCACTGTGCACATGCACAGAGCTGCCAGGAGAAGGGAACAGCTAAGGAACAAGGGCTGACTTGGGAGTAAAGCCACGGGTGGACAGTGAATGGCCCCTGCCATAGGGAATAAAAGAGGAGCAAAAGGGGAGTGGGGTTTTGCAGGAGACAATTAGTTCATTAGGGTGAAGATCTGTTCCTGCATTCTTGCCAATTATTGTCGGCTACAGCGTGGCATCTGAAAGATAACGGCCTGGTAACTCTCCAAGACTGATAAAAGTAACTGTAAAATAAATAAAAGGGGTTTATTGGGACCAGGAGTCGGCTTCGTGCTATTGGGGAAGCCTAGGTCCAAACAATGAGGATCAATCCAAGCCAAGAACACAAACACCACTAACCCACCTAGGAGACCTCTAATGATCTTGGAAGAATGCAACAGCTTGCCTGAAGATGTTCCTGAAATAAGATCCCATGGGACTGCTCCTCTGGCCTGGCCCTGGAGCCTCAGCACTTGCGTATTCTGTCCTAAAGGCCCCGATCATCCAACCCCATCGGGAAGGAGCGCAATTATTGTTGGTGTTCCCTGCTCCAGAGATGGCCAAGTCTTCTTCGGTAGCTCCCAGAAGTTCCTTCAACTCTCTAGGAGCATTGGCGTGGAGGTACTGCCAGGCTTTGCGCCCATTGTGGTCCCTGAGGTTGGTATTGGCCCCAAAGGCTCCTACTAGGATCTTGACGGTCATCACGTGGCCCTGAAGGGCAGCCAAGTGCAGAGGGGTCATCCTCCCACTGGCCGTGAGTACGTTGACGTTGGTTGGGCAGCCGTTCCTCTCTGCAAAGGACATCACCTCGATCAAATCTTCGTGACGGCCGTGTTTGGCCAACCAGTGAAGGACAGTAAAACCGGTCACAAAGTCTCTCCGGGAAAGCAGGCTGGGCTCCTTGGCTAAGAGGTTGAGGATGCTTTCGGCGTCCCCTTGGGCCACAGTCAACATCCATTCGTGCTCCAAGGGGTCCAGAGCTAAGCACGGCTCTTCAGAATTCACCTCTGAGAATGGATCCTCTACGCCCCGTTGGCTCTCGGCCGTCGAGAGGGTCTCTTTGGGGGAAGGTGTAAGCCAGGTGGGGCTGGCTTGACTGCTCTGCAGGAGGAGCTCCTTCAACCCTTTCCTCCTGGTGCTGCTCCAAAACATGGAAAGGCGGGATGGGTTCATTTCGGGCCCCCACTTTGCCGAATTCCTCCTCACCCAACTCCTGTTGGTCGATTGACCTCGGAGAAGGCTCAAGGTTTCAGCCCGGCTGATAGGACGAGGGGACTGGTTGCCATCGGAAGCTTGTCTTTGGTCCTGAAGGTTGCTTGCAGGAACCGACACCTCTCCTCCTCCTCCTCCTTCCTTCGGGTTGCTCTCCTTTTGCTTCTCCATCACGTCCCTTCCTTCAGGGTCCAGCATCTTCTCAAAGTTCCTGGTACTTTCCCCACCTCTATCCTAAAGTCTTGGTCATCGTTGTGTGCGGCTGCTTCTCGAAGTCCTCATTTTCCTGCTCCGAAGAGGAAGCGAGGGAGATCTTGTTTCTACTCAAAGTTGCCTGCATAGAAAGAGGGAACCAACACAGACCATCAACCCTTGGTAAGAGGAACTGATCATTCAGCGAGAAAGAGACCGTGAATAGCAATTCTCGGCTGAGGAGGTTTCACCCGCAGAACCAGAGTTCTTTTGTTCATTTGAGGTTCTCCAACTGGGGTCCTTAATGTTCTCTGAGCTTCAAAGTGTCTTCCTTGATGCTTCTACAAGCTCAGAGAGCACCAAGGACCCCGCTGTTCAACTCTGAGCTACACATATTATCTCCTCTCCAAAGCTTTGGAGAAACTCAAAAGAACTTTCATGGTTGATAAATGCTCTGGACTTCCCTTTCAAGCTTTCGCTAACATGTCTCTGATGCAAGCAAAAGAACGTTGCGCAAGAACAAAACAACAACCTTCTATTTGCAACCTTCTCTTTTTCCTTACACAGCAATTCATTAAAAAAAAACAACTGTTGATAGGCAACTTTGAGAAACCTTCATCTTAAAGTGCTCCCCCGCTCTCTCTATATATAAAAGCAAAATGCCCCTCACACATCATCACAAAATCTCCAGAACCGTAAAGCCTACAAACTTGATATTTGGCACGTATGTTCCTCTTGGCTTCTAGGGGCTCACTAAGGAAGGATTTTTCCAAATGACCATCAGAGCATTAGTATTTCCTATATTATTATTATTATTATTATTATTATTATTATTATTATTATTAACACCCTCTGATGCTAAGGAGTTCTACTCCCCCTCCCCACCTGAAAAGAAATCTGTTCCAAATGCAAAACACAAGCAGAGGAGAGGAGTTTCAGTTTTAGTTTTAGTTAAACAGCACCAAGCAGCTTTAGTACAGAAGAGTTGAGCTAAACCATGCCCAGGCTCCTTGCTGTCTCCTTCTTCCTCACACAGCAAATATCCTTTCAGTTTCCAAACAGCCCTCAACTCACTGACAGGACGCTAGCCAGATGAATACCGATGGATGCTGGTAGGCAGAGGCACAATTCCCCCCCACACTATTTTCCTCCCAAAAAGCTAAGCCCCATCACATAGTTTTGTAGTGAAGCACAGGTATAGAGCTAGTGTTTTAATAATTCAAAAACACAGGGTCTGTATATATTTGCTCAGTTCAGTTAAAACTTAAGTCTATAACTCCATCCCACGTTAACCACTGTTAATTTTAGTCTTGGTTGGGCTGGTATGCGTGTATGAAGCTTAGCATGGAAGTGAAATGCAGACCATTTGAGAAAGTTTATTATTCACTGTTTATTATTCATATCCAGAAACCTAATTTATTCATTAAAGTGAAGCGTATTAGATTGTTGCGGGAAAGATGCTCTGTAAACCACTTAGAGTGGGCTGCAAAACACTGCAAAGTGGTATAGAAATCTAAGTGCTATTGCTATTTGCGAGCATTTTGCCGCTGGCCTGCAAGTCAATCCTCTTCACTTGAATCTGCTTATCGCTTTTCTCTTCATTTTCTCCAACAAGATTTATTTCGGGAAGCGGAGCAAACGGACCTCAGGAAAATGGAAAACTGGGGCCATCCCTAGGAGATGTTTAAACAAACCAACCAAAAATAAACTCAAGATAATGATGGTAACCATGCAATCAAAGGCCCGCCCCTAATTTACACACATTGCAATGCAATAAAGTAGGACTTCAGTTGCACAATTGTGATCCTTTAAAAAAAAAAACTTTTGGGACCTTCCCACGTTGTACACGTCCTGGGAAAACTGTCTAGAGGAAGAGAATTAGCATCAAGACTATTGTGCGCTGCCCCATATGGCAGCCTTATCAATCTATCCTTTAAAAAAAAAAGGATGACTTTTATTAACAGGGACAGTCTGGTGATTTTAAATTAAGTTATCCAAGAGGGAAGCAACCTGGAATTGAGGATAAACTTCCTGACAGGATAATTAACCAGTGGAACAGAAGTTGCCTTCAGAAATCGTGGGCACTCCATCGCTGGAGGTTTTTAAGAAGAGGCTGCACTTCTAGTCCCTCCGATGTCCCTTTCAGCTCGATTCTATTCTTTTATTCTTCTTCATTCTGCAGGAGCTGGTGCTGTTTTTGCTGCAAAAGACTTTACACTGGTGCTGAAACCTATTTTGAATCTTTGGACACTGCCCGTTCTACCTTAAAAAAATTTTTAATTAACCTTTATTGAAATTTGAAACATTAAAATGCAAGTAAATTTAAAAATAACTTTTTACAAATCTCAATCTTCTTCGACAGCATTAAAATATCTTGGTTATATACAAACATTTCCACACATTTCTAGTTGTTCATATACATATCTATATATTCTTCTCATCTGTACATTGCTTATTCCTATCATCTATCCACTGATATACCAATCTTCCCAAACTGTGTGTTATTCCAAGTCTTCCTTGTCCTTTAACCCTAAAGTGAGTTTAATCCATTTCTGCGCAATCTAAAATCTTTTGGATTACTAAACAATCTGCCGGTATAGTGACCCCTTTTCCAGCATTGTGCCAGTGCAATTCTCGCTGCTGTGGTTATGTGTTCAAATCAAATAGTTTATGTTTTTAGGATACTTTTTCTTAATAATCCTCAAAAGAAGCAGTTCTGGCTTCAATTCTATTGTATTCTGCCAGGTTTGAAACACACTCCTGAAACCATCATCCTGACTCTGCTCTGCTCTCTCCTATCTAACCATACCGCACCAAACAGATGCTTCAAGGGAAAAAGAAAGAAAAAGAAAAAAGCTGTTCCTGGAAATACAATAAATTCCAATTCCATTTTTTCCCGCTTACCTAAGAGATTCCAGGGTAATCCAGGGTAAAAGTGAGCCAGCTTTCCAGATTCCTCTTTTACCTAGCGACACCCCTGTTATCTTAAGATTTATTTTTATTTCTTTGCGCTTGCAAAAGCCAAGCCGAGCAACCTTAGGATTGTTCCAAATAAACACAGAGCGGCACCATTTCTGAAGTTGTAAAACAGGACCGTCCAACCTTGGCACTTTTAAGACCTGTGGACTTCAGCTCCCAGCAGGGCTGGGGAATTCTGGGAGTCGACGTCCACAAGTTTTAAAGTTGGACACCCCTGTTTTAAAGGATCAATGGCCAAGCAAACAACATGGGGTTGTTGGGTTTTTTGGGGGTATTTCTATTCACAAGTGACAAAGGAGTTTATTTACTTAATGAATTCAATGTATATGCTGATCATCTGGCTACGTGAAGTGACTCTGGATACTTTTAATTTGGGGGGGGTGTATTTTATTTTTTGCACCTTTCTTACTCCTTTGGGGCACAGCAAGAAAGAAGGCATTTTAAAATCCCAATCTCTTCAATTAGAGGGTTGGTCTAGATGACCTCCAACGGATCTTCCAACTCTGTTATTCTGTTAATTAACAAGTGGAACAACTTGTCACCTGTCAATTTGTCTTTTTTTATAAAAAAATTACTTCCTGCTGCCCACAGTTTTTGTAAAATTTTATCTTTTAAAAATATATATATTGTAAGCCGCCCAGAGGTACCTTATAGTAAGATAGGTGGTTAATAAATTTAATAAATAAATCAAAGGGCAGGTTGATCTGGGAATTACCACCAGTCCCACTGATATTTATTTATTTTTTTCTGATGATTGAAAAAAAAAATATTTCCTCCACCTTACAACAGCGTGCAGGATGGCTAAACTGCCCATTACTATCCGGTCTGTCCTTTTTTTTTCAGCAGATCTTGCAACAATCAGTGCCAAAACAACAACCCTGCAAGGTAGGGTGTTGCCCAGGAAATCCCGCTTGTTGTAGGACTGGGGAAGCGGCCAACCTCTGGCTATGGCTGGCTCCATTTCTAGCACAACCCCACCGACTTCGACCCAACTCCTCGATGCTCCATAAACCACAATGCACAAACCACCTTCGACCGTGATGACTACGCTCAAAAAGAAAGCGGTTACCTACTTTAATCCGGCTAAACCTTCTTCTGATCAACTCACCTTCGGCTTGATCCGAATTACAGCGCCTTCTGTCCCAAGTCTTCCCCACCTCGCTGGGTTGGGAATCACATGCTCCTTCCTTTTTCCTCCTGGAGTTTCTGGATCGCGCAAGGAACGCGGAACGGGGCCCTTTGCGCGCTCCTGAGCCGGGGATCGCGCGCGTTTTTCGTCCAGGTGGATAGGGAAGGCGGCTGTTTTACTCCGGTTTTGAGGGTGGGGTGGGGTGTGGCGGGTGTCCCTCTACCCCGGGCTTCTACTACTACTACCCCGTCTGGAGCTTACTCCGGCCAGCCTCGCCACCTTGCAAGCCCGTAGCAGCTGCTGGAGTGAATGCGAAGCAACCGCCCCAAGGTCTTTTCTTCCCGTTTGGAGCCGGTGCTCGTTTGCTTCCGCCTCTTGAGCCAACCCTCCCCGGTGCAAAGTTTGTTCTCTTGCCCTGCTTCGGAAGGGAGCCAAAGAAAGAGAGAGAGGGAAAGAGAGAGAGAGAGAGAGAGAGAGAGAGAGAGAAGAAAGGACGAAAAAGAACCAAAGGAAGAAAAGAGACCGCGATCTTTGCGCTCCCCGAGGCGCTTCAGCCGCCGCCTTGGCGTGAGGTTGCGCGAAAACGCCTCCTTGGGAGACAAGGGATCCCACCCACCCAATTACTCAACCCACCTACCCATTTTTCGCCCCCCTTCCCCCGAGAAAAGAAAAACCAACCCTTCCCCCGTTGCCAGGCGCTGGGAAAGGCTGAGAAAGACTCAGGTTGGTGGGCGTGACTGAGACCCCCCCCGCCCCCGTTCACAAGACCCCGTTCCCCAAACTTGGCGAACCCCCAGGTAAGCAGCCCTGCACAGGTGAGAAGCCCCCTCCCCGTAAAGCCCCCCACCCACACCTCTGGCAGTCTTCTCTCTCGGATTGACTAAATGGCGAGAAATCAAATGGACTTTAGAGCTGCCAGCCCCGGTGGCTGGGAAGGAGAGAGGATGGATACTCCAAGGTGGGCTTGGCAGCCTATGCAAACACCCCAGCAAACCAAGATGTTCAGAGACTCGAGTCACGCCGGTCAAGAGCCTTAGGAGCTGCTCCTCGGGTTCCACCTGTCGGGCAAGGTGAGCAAATGGTTTGTCCTTGGAAAAATAAGAGGCAGGGAGATAGCTAAAAAGTTGTGGTTGTTTTTTGTGTTTGGTCTACTGGAGTGGGTCTCCCGTGGATGACGTCCAAGCAGTTTTCGTGGCGATAATGCGGACATATTATGACTATTGTTTCTTGGTCAAGTGTTTTGATTATATATAAAATACAAACATAGAAAGAAAAGGGAAAATAATAAGAAAAGAGGGGAGGGAAAGAGGAGGAGGGTAGGATAAAGGGGAGAAGAGGGAGAGGGAGGAGGAGGAGAAAGAGGAAAAAGAAGAAGAATGAAGAAGAAGAATGAAGAAAGAAGAAAGAAAAAAGAGAAAAGGAAGAAGGGAAGAAGAGGAAAGAAAAGAAAGAAGGAGGAAGGAGGAAGAAGAAAGGAGGAGGAGGGGAGGATAAAGGGGAAAAGAGGGAGAGGGAGAAGAGGGAGGAGGAGGAGAAAGAGGAAAAAGAAGAAGAATGAAGAAGAAGAATGAAGAAAGAAGAAAGAAAAGGAAGAAGGAAGAAGAAGAAGGAAGAAGAGGAAAGAAAAGAAAGAAGGTAGGAGGAAGAAAGGAGGAGGGGGGAAGAAGGAGGAGGAGGGGAAGAAGGGGAGGATAAAGGGGAGAAGAGGGAGAGGGAGAAGAGGGAGGAGGAGGAGAAAGAGGAAAAAGAAGAAGAATGAAGAAAGAAGAAAGAAGAAAGAAAAAAGAAGAGAAAAGGAAGAAGGAAGAAGAAGAGGAAAGAAAAGAAAGAAGAAAGAAGGAGGAAGAAGAAAGGAGGAGGACGAGGAGGACGAGGACAAGGACGAGGACGAGGCATTGACTTCCAATTCCTTTTGGGGCAGTAGAATAAGGTAACATAGTAAAATAAAATCATAGGAAATATTATTATTATTTCTAGAAGGCTTTTTCATGTTCGCAGACTGGCCAACAATTGTTTCTTAGTCGCCTGGCATTGAAGTGGCAGCTTGATAGATTTCTGCTTGGCTTCTGGGATCTGCCAAGGTCAGATAGATGCTGCTCTCTTGATGCTTGAACAACATTCTGGTCTCAAAGCAAAGTAATAGCATTGATAGTTATGACTAACTGTATTCCAAAAAGTCATATATATATATATTCATTGTCTTTCTCCTGCCAAGACTTTTTGGCTGTAGAGTAGGTTGGGAAGCTGAGCCTTCAAGAGTGGAGCTTACTTAAGATCACTCCGAGCCTTTCCCATGGAATGACACTGGTGTTCTTGGAAGGAAATTTTAGGCAAGGCTCTTCAAACTTGGCAAGTTTAAGACTCCTGGACTTCAAACTCCCAGACTTCCTGAGCTAACATGACTGGAGGAGGAATTCTGGGAGTTGAAGTCCACAAGTCTTAAAGCTGGCCAAGTTTGAAGACCCCTGGCCTCAGGGCTATTGGGTATCCAAAATGATGGGTCAGAAAGACTCCTGAAGTTGGCTTCCTCAACAGCTCAACCAACCAGCTCCCTGCAAGATTGAACTCACCAATGAAAGGATGAAGAACATCTTAGAGGCTGTTTCTTTTGGTCTTTTGAACATGCATCAAATGACGTTACCACGAAACGTATTTGGATTTTTGAACTTGGGTTCCAAGACTAGAAGATGAGCACTAGAAAGACGGGACATTGTCCTTGACCAAGACTGGAGTGAAGGTTTTTCTGACCCCTCACTGACACAGGCGGATGTTCCTAGACAGCTGTTGATACTCAGTCTTGTGTGAGTAGGATAGACTAGAATAACAGAGTTGGAAGGGACCTTGGAGGTCTTCTAGTCCTGCTTAGGCAGGAAAACCTGCACCACTTCAGACAAATGGTTATCCAACTTCTTTCTTAAAACTTCCAATGTTGGAGCATTCACAACTTCTGAAGAAAGAAGAAGAAAGAAAAGGAAGAAGGAAGAAGAAGAAAGAAGAAAAGAAAGAAGAAAGGAGGTGGAGAAGGAGTTGTTGTTCCGCTGATTAATTGTTCCCACTGTCAGGAAATTTCTCCTTAGTTCTAAGTTGCTTCTCTCCTTGGTGAGTTTCCATCCGTTGCTTTTCTTGTCCTGCCTTCAGGTGCTTTGGAGAATAGCTTGACTGCCTCTTCTTTGGGGCAGCCCCTCAAATATTGGAAGGCTGCTATCATGCATCCACCTTTCTTTCTTGTGAAGTGCTGCCAATAACAGAAGTGTCAAATGAACCAGAAAAGAAACCAACTGAAGTACAAAGAGCTTCAAGAATGAATCTGAACCGAAATGAACGACTTTGCTTCCTGCAAAGGTTTCTCTACCTTTGCCTGTCCTTTATACCTTAGGGGAGGGGCAATCACCTCCCAGCCTTACTCCTGAGTTGCCCCTTTTGCCTCAGCTGCTCTCGCCTTCTAGCAGCTCTGTGCATGTGCGCACTGGGAACAGGCTCCCCTTGTTCCTCTGCCTTGCTGCTGCCAGACTCCAGAGGCTCCAAAGGCTCCAAAGGCAGCACCCCACTCCCAGACAGTCCTGGCCCCATCCCTGCATCGAATGCAGGACCCTCATCCAAGTCCTCCCCAGACTCCCAGACTGGCCCCCATTGTTCCCCACTATCCGATTCCGCTGCTGTTTGCACAGGCTCTGGCGAACAACTACACGTTAGCATTCAATAAGGGGCGTGCATAAGTGCACCATCGTGCCTCCTGTCCCTGTCCTATTGTCCCCATTTATTTGTACCTATTTCCTGTATTCTTACTCATGTTTATACTTATACCTATTATCTTGTAATATTTTCATGAGGGGTCCTACAAGATAGAAGTGCCCAGAAATTTAAAACCACCAACCCTCTCCACCTCCTCGCCATTTATGTACAATGGTAAATGTACATCTCTCTTCCTCCTGAAGTCGATTATAAGCTCTTTAGTTGTTGTTTTTTTAGTGTTAAGTGTAAGATTAGTTACACTTAGTGTTAAGTGTAAGATTATTTTCTTATGTACGCTTCCCGGAATACATTTCCAGATAATTACATGGAACGGAGTCATTTCCTCTGAAATTTATAATGAGTTAATCATTAGCCTCAGCTTCTGGGCTTCGTGGGAGAAAACTCTCCAAGCTAAAAATACTAATTGGGGAGGGGGGCAAGAAAGAGAAAAATAAAAATTGGTGCTTTCCTTCCAGAAGGCTGTTATGCCGCGAAGATGCTTGTTTCGTGATTCCTCTACTCTTTGAGGGATAGAACAAGCCGCGTTCGACTGGATTCGCGCACTGCACAAAAGCCACAAGCTGCAAGGATGAGGTTTGCAGGTTTGACCAGAGGCAAGGCTGGGCCTGAGGATGTGAACCAAACAATATGTGTACACACACACACACACACACACACACACACACACACACACACACTAAGTCAAGATGATGATGTTGCATTGTCTGTTTATTCGGCTGGCTCCATCCACAGTGCTCTCTAGCGGCTGAGCCGATGCACTAAAGAAGCAAGATTTCCCTTGTGAAAAGGCATGAAAAATGTTTGACAAACGCACTGAAGGGATGGGAAGAGGGGCAGTTGGGCATCTCTTTGGTTAGCATCCCCATTCCACAGAGGGGGGTGCAACCCTTGCTTGAAGATCTCCCAAACAAAGCTGGATCTGAAGACCTTCTGTGGGGGAGAGAGAGAGAGACAGAGAGAGACAGAGACACACACACAGAGAGAGACAGAGAGGGAGGCAGTGAGGGAGGGAGAGAGAGAGAGACTGAGAGAACAAGCTACTTATGTATAAACAGACATCAAATCCCAGTCTCTTCTAGCACTGATGATGTTGCCTAGTTGGGTCATGAGATGTCTGCAAGGAAACAACCACGCTCAAAACAAAAAGCATCAAGGATTAACCCCATAGTCCTCCTCCTCCTCTTCCTCCTCCTCTTCACAAATCCCACTCTCTTCTAGCATTGATGACATTACCTAGTTGGGTCATGAAAAGTCTGAATGGGAAACAGCTAAGCTCAGAGAGCACCAAGGATCCCACAGCCCTTCTCCTCCCGCTGTTCCTTCTCCTCCCTCCCTCCTTCCCTTCCTGTCCCCTCCTCCTCCTCTACACGTTCCCTTCCAGCACTGATGATGTTACCTAGTTAGGTAATGAGACATCTGCAAGGAAACAACCACACTTAGAGAGCATCAAGAACTAACCCCATAGTTGTCCTCCTCCTCCTCCTCCTCCTCCTCCTCCTCCTCCTCCTCCAATCCCACTCTTCTAGCACTGATGATGCTACCTATTTGGGTCTTGAAACGTCTTCATAGAAAACAACCAAGCTCAGAGAGCACCAAGGAGACCCCGCAATTCTCAATTCTGGGCACTTAGCTAAGCAATACTTTGCGTCTGCTCTGCACACCTTTTAAGTCAAAATGTACCATGAACAGTCCCGCACGTTCTCCCAGCTTACACACCCACAGCCCATCTTGTGCGTAGTTCTTTAACAACGCGTGCTCCGAGCAGAGAAGCGATTGCCATGTTGAATATTCATCAACTCCTTCAAAACCGGTGTTTGTGGTTGCTTCTGAAATGCCGTGTTAACATAAATCCAAGGTTTTGGGCTCTTGCAGGAACACAAGCCTCTCCATGCTTATGAAAATAGACAGAAGAGGACAAGCTGACAGGTGTGAAAAAAATGCTGCCAGCCCTCACTGTGGCTCTGTAGCTGGAATGGTATGAACAGTGCATTAAAAATAGCCACGGTGTTGCTTCTCATAAATGAGAAACAAAAGGAAAAATAAATTCTTTTTTTTAAATTGTTTTTCCTAAAAACAAACACCAAACAACTTCTCACACAAGGCTATTTTGTTCCTCTTTCACACAAACGCACCAGCTGGGTTTCCCCTAAAAAAACCATTGGTTTGGTGTCAGAAAAAAAATATTAAAAAAAGACAAAGAGAGCTATGAACAAATTCAGAGTCGTTTATTAAACTTTTGCAAAAGCAGAATCCCAATATCGAGAGAGTCCGTTTGGGCTCATCCTATGGGGTTAAACCTCAGCGTCACTTGGTGTATGAATCTGGATAACTGTCATGGATTCAGACAACCACGCTTTAAACGTGGCTTGGCATAATGTGTGACATGGGAGTCCAGCAGCTTTAAGGGCTGAGAGAAGAAAGGCAGGAGAAGTGGGGCTGTTAGACTCTAGGCCACCATCCCCTTATTTCCAACATCAGGAGGAGAAAAACTGGTTTTGCTATATCTTCCCTCATCCAAAAAGTGGATTATAATCTAGTTTGCTGCATCTGGGCTGCAAGGTGACATTCCCGGGTTGATTGGGGGAATTCAGAGCTCAGCAATGGTGGCCAACGTGTTGGACTAGAAGACCTTCAAAGTCCCTTCCAGTCCTGATTCTATGTTGGAGACCAAAGGAGAACAGGAATTTCATATTCCTGGAGCCTCACTAACCTGTGAAAGCTAAACAGGGCCAGAGCTGATCTGGATCTGAGTGGGAGACCACTGGAAGATCCCAGGGTTGTGGTTAACCTGGGAATGGACCCAGAGCATCCCGGGAACACTTGCACACAGTTGCGGGGATGAATCCATGGTGTCTTCCTCTTATGCCACCACAGAAACCACTGGAAGGTGCTTTTTTTTCAGGAACCAGCTGGACTTTTCTGGTTTTTCTCTAAAGACGTTTCGCTTCTCATCCAAGAAGCTTCTTCAGCTCTAACTGGATAGTGAGGAATGGAAGGATTGATATTCCTTGCAGACAGCTGGTCATTTGCATCCTTTTTGAGGGTCGTTGAGGCCACTTGGAGGTTTATCTCTGTCCTCAGGGTCACCTGAGTGGTGCAAATGGTTCTTGTAGTCTGCAATTTTTTCCTCTCTGGAAATCCATTCCTGCTCCCACACCATTCCAAGGGTTTCCATCCCAAATTGCAGAGCTAAAAGTCTGTAGAGATTCTCAGTCATTCCAAATCATAGTTGTCCCAAAGGGGCTTTTTCAGGAGGCAACTGGACTTCCTTGTTTTTTTCTTTTTCTTTGAAGACCTTTCACTTCCCATACAAGAAGCTTCTTCAGCTCTGACTGGATGGTGGGCGATGGAAGGATTGATATTCCTTGCAGACAGAGCTGGTCGTTCGCAGCCTTTTGGATGGGAAGCGAAAGGTCTTCAAAGAAAAAGACAAGAAAGTCCAGTTGCCTCCTAAAAAAAATAAAAATAAAAGTATATGTTAATCGTGGTTGTCCCCAAAAGTGCTTTTTTTTTTCTTCAAGAGGCAAGCGGACTTTCTGGTTTTTGTTTTCTCTTTGAAGATGTTTTGCTTCTCATCCCAAAAACTTCTTCAGCTCTGAGAGCAGCAGAAGCTTCCGAGAGAACCCGAAGAAGCTTCTCGGATGGGAAGCGAAACCTCTCCAAAGAAAAACCAGGAGGTCCAGTTTTGCCTCTTGGGAGGGAGGGGGGTTAAAAAAAAGCACCTTTGGGACAACCCTGACCTGTAGGACTGAGAATCAATCAATCAGAGTAGAGCTGGGGGGGACCCTGGAGGTCTTCTAGTCCAACCCCACCCCCCACCCCCCATGCTCAGGCAGAAAAACTCTCAATCGACCCCTTCAATCTCCCTACAGACTTTTCGTGGAACTGGCCGTTTCAGCACCCAACTGCGGTCCCCGACCCCGATCGGCCTGACCCCAAACCCAGCGGCCGTTGCGTCCTCAGGACCCCCCACGGTTCCTGGGTCTGAGGACCGAATCGCTTGTCAGTGGGCATCGGAGAGGGTGGCGGGGAGGCAGTTGAGCTCCGGGACCCCGTGCAGGGCTGGGGACGGATGAAGCTGCGACCCTTCGCAGGCAGGCAGGCAGGGCCGCGCCAGGAGCCTCCCCCCCTCCACCCCCACGGGGTGTCCCCCCCCGGCCCTCCCCCACCCCCCCAAAAAAGCCCCAAGCCGCCCTGCCGATCGGTGCTTCGCAGCGCAGCCGGGTGGATTCCTGCCTGCTCGGCTTGCACCACCGCGGTCGGGGAGAGGGGGCGCCAGAAGCAAGGCGGGGGGGGGGAAGAGAGAGAAAGAGCCGGCCAGCCCATTCCCGCCCCCACGGGGGGAGAGGAGGAGGAGGCGAAGACCCAGCCAGCGGAGGAGAAAGAGGAAGAGGAGGAGGAGGAAGAGGACGGGGGAAAGCACCGGCTGCGAGGCTTGGGAGCGGTGGGTGGGAAGAGGGGGCGGGGGTGTCTCCGCGTCGTGTCCACGCCCCGCTCCTCGCCCCCTCGGCTACCTACCTCCCTCCCGCTCCTGCCGCAGTGGCCGCGTCCTGCCAGCTCCCCGCCCCGCCTGCCAGGCCCCCCCTCGGCGGCTGCTGCTGCTGCTGCTGCTGCTGCTGCTTCTGGGCTTGGGAAGGAGGAGGAGGAGGAGGAGGAGGAAAAAGAAGAAGAAAAAGAGGAGGGAGAAAAAAAGAGGTGGAGGAAGAAGAGAAGGA